>NW_027507685.1:99331277-99376927 GCF_037356315.1 Lithobates pipiens | reverse complement strand
GGAATAGTGTCATCCCGTCACTGGTGCCAGTGGGGGGGGGGGTGGGGGAATAGTGTCATTCCCGTCACTGGTGCAGTGGGGGGGGTGGGGGAATAGTGTCATCCCGTCACTGGTGCCAGTGGGGGGGGGGAATAGTGTCATCCCATCACTGGTGCCAGTGGGGGGGGGGGGAATAGTGTCATCCCGTCACTGGTGCCAGTGGGGGGGGGGGGTGATAGTGTCATCCCGTCACTGGTGCCAGTGGGGGGGGGGGTGATAGTGTCATCCCGTCACTGGTGCCCGTGGGGGGGGGGGGAATAGTGTCCCGGTGCCAGGGGGGGGGGGGGGAATAGTGTCCCCGGTGCCAGTGGGTGGGGGGGAAATAGTGTCCCGTCACCGTTGCCAGTGGGGGGGGAAATAGTGTCATCCCGTCACTGGTGCCAGTGGTGGGGAAATAGTGTCATCCCGTCACTGGTGCCAGGGGGGGGAATAGTGTCATCCCGGCACTGGTGCCAGTGTGTATCCCGTCACTGGTGCCAGTGGGGGGGGGGGGGAATAGTGTTATCCCGTCACTGGTGCCAGTGGGGGGGGGAATAGTGTCATCCCGTCACTGGTGCCAGTGGGGGGGGGGGGAATAGTGTCATCCCGTCACTGGTGCCCGTGGGGGGGGGGGGGGGGGATAGTGTCATCCCGTCACTGGTGCCCGTGGGGGGGGGGGGGAATAGTGTCATCCCGTCACTGGTGCCCCTGGGGGGGGGGGAATAGTGTCATCCCGTCACTGGTGCCAGTGGGGGGGAATAGTGTCATCCCGTCACTGGTGCCAGTGGGGGGGAATAGTGTCATCCCGTCACTGGTGCCAGTGGGGGGGGGGGGATAGTGTCATCCCGTCACTGGTGCCAGTGGGGGGGGGGGGATAGTGTCATCCCGTCACTGGTGCCAGTGGGGGGGGGGGATAGTGTCATCCCGTCACTGGTGCCAGTGGGGGGGGGAGATAGTGTCATCCCGTCACTGGTGCCAGTGGGGGGGAATAGTGTCATCCCATCACTGGTGCCAGTGGGGGGGGGGGGGGGGGGGGAAATAGTGTCATCCCGTCACTGGTGCCAGTGGGGAGGGGATAGTGTCACCCGTCACTGGTGCCAGTGGGGGGGGGAATAGTGTCATCCCGTCACTGGTGCCAGTGGGGGGGGGCGGGAATAGTGTCATCCCATCACTGGTGCCAGTGGGGGGGGGGGGGTGGGGGAATAGTGTCATCCCGTCACTGGGGCCAGTGGGGGGGGTGGGGGAATAGTGTCATCCCGTCACTGGTGCCAGTGGGGGGGGGGGGAATAGTGTCATCCCATCACTGGTGCCAGTGGGGGGGGGGGGGGAATAGTGTCATCCCGTCACTGGTGCCAGTGGGGGGGGGGGGGTGATAGTGTCATCCCGTCACTGGTGCCAGTGGGGGGGGGGGGTGATAGTGTCATCCCGTCACTGGTGCCCGTGGGGGGGGGGGGAATAGTGTCCCGGTGCCAGGGGGGGGGGGAATAGTGTCCCGGTGCCAGTGGGGGGGGGGGAAATAGTGTCCCGTCACCGTTGCCAGTGGGGGGGGGAATAGTGTCCCGTCACCGGTGCCAGTGGGGGTGGGAATAGTGTCCCGTCACCGGTGCCAGTGGGGGTGGGAATAGTGTCCCGTCACCGGTGCCAGTGGGTGGGGGGGGAAATAGTGTCCCGTCACCGGTGCCAGTGGGGTGGGGGGGGAAATAGTGTCCGTCACCGGTGCCAGTGGGGTGGGGGGGGGAAATAGTGTCCCGTCACCGGTGCCAGTGGGGGGGGGGGGGGAATAGTGTCCCGTCACCGGTGCCAGTGGGGGGGGGGGGGAAATAGTGTCCCGTCACCGGTGCCAGTGGGGGGGGGGGGAAATAGTGTCCCGTCACCGGTGCCAGTGGGGGGGGATAGTGTCCCGTCACCGGTGCCAGTGGGGGGGGATAGTGTCCCATCACCGGTGCCAGTGGGGGGGGGGGGAATAGTGTCCCGTCACCGGTGCCAGTGGGGGGGGGGAATAGTGTCCCGTCTCCGGTGCCAGGGGGGGGGAATAGTGTCCCGTCACCGGTGCCAGTGGGGGGGAGGGAATAGTGTCCCGTCACCGGTGCCAGTGGGGGGGGGGGAATAGTGTCCCGTCACCGGTGCCAGTGGGGGGGGGTGAATAGTGTCCCGGTGCCAGTGGGGGGGGGGAATAGTGTCCCGTCACCAGTGCCAGTGGGGGGGGAATAGTGTCCCATCACTGGTGCCAGGGGGGGGATAGTGTCCCATCACTGGTGCCAGGGGGGGGGATAGTGTCCCGTCACTGGTGCCAGGGGGGGGGGATAGTGTCCCGTCACTGGTGCCAGGGGGGGGGGATAGTGTCCTGTCACTGGTGCCGGGGGGGGGGGATAGTGTCCTGTCAGTGGAAGGAATAGTGTCATCCCGTCACTGGTGCCAGTGGGGGAGGAATAGTGTCATCCCGTCACTGGTGCCAGTGGGGGAGGAATAGTGTCATCCCGTCACTGGTGCCAGTGGGGGAGGAATAGTGTCATCCCGTCACTGGTGCCAGTGGGGGAGGAATAGTGTCATCCCGTCACTGGTGCCAGTGGGGGAGGAATAGTGTCATCCCGTCACTGGTGCCAGTGGGGGAGGAATAGTGTCATCCCGTCACTGGTGCCAGTGGGGGGGGGGGGTGGGGGAATAGTGTCATCCCGTCACTGGTGCCAGTGGGGGGGGGTGGGGGAATAGTGTCATCCCGTCACTGGTGCCAGTGGGGGGGGGGAATAGTGTCATCCCGTCACTGGTGCCAGTGGGGGGGGGAATAGTGTCATCCCGTCACTGGTGCCAGTGGGGGGGGGGGGGGATAGTGTCATCCCGTCACTGGTGCCAGTGGGAGGGGATAGTGTTATCCCGTCACTGGTGCCAGTGGGGGGGGGGGGGATAGTGGCATCCGTCACTGGTGCCAGTGGGGGGGGGAATAGTGTTATCCCGTCACTGGTGCCAGTGGGGGGGGGGGGGAATAGTGTCATCCCGTCACTGGTGCCAGTGGGGGGGGGGGGGGAATAGTGTCATCCCGTCACTGGTGCCAGTGGGGGGGGGGGAATAGTGTCATACAGTCACTGGTGCCCGTGGGGGGGGATAGTGTCATCCCGTCACTGGTGCCCCTGGGGGGGGGGGAATAGTGTCATCCCGTCACTGGTGCCAGTGGGATGGAATAGTGTTATCCCGTCACTGGTGCCAGTGGGGGGGGGGGGGGAATAGTGTCATCCCGTCACTGGTGCCAGTGGGGGGGGGAATAGTGTCATCCCGTCACTGGTGCCAGTGGGGGGGGGGGAATAGTGTCATCCCGTCACTGGTGCCAGTGGGGGGGGGGATAGTGTCATCCCGTCACTGGTGCCAGTGGGGGGGGGGATAGTGTCATCCCGTCACTGGTGCCAGTGGGGGGGGGGGGGGAATAGTGTCATCCCGTCACTGGTGCCAGTGGGGGGGGGGGGATAGTGTCATCCCGTCAGTGGGAGGAATAGTGTCATCCCGTCACTGGTGCCAGTGGGGGGGGGGGGGGGGGAGATAGTGTCATCCCGTCACTGGTGCCAGTGGGGGGGGGGGATAGTGTCATCCCGTCACTGTTGCCAGTGGGGGGGGAATAGTGTCATCCCATCACTGGTGCCAGTGGGGAGGGGATAGTGTCACCCCGTCACTAGTGCCAATGGGGAGGGGATAGTGTCATCCCGTCACCGGTGCCAGTGGGGGGGGGATAGTGTCATCCCGTCACCGGTGCCAGTGGGGGGGGGATAGTGTCATCCCGTCACCGGTGCCAGTGGGGGGGGGATAGTGTCATCCCGTCACTGGTGCCAGTGGGGGGGGGAATAGTGTCATCCCGTCACTGGTGCCAGTGGGGGGGGCGGGAATAGTGTCATCCCGTCACTGGTGCCAGTGGGGGGGGGGGGGGTGGGGGAATAGTGTCATCCCGTCACTGGTGCCAGTGGGGGGGGGGGGTGGGGGAATAGTGTCATCCCGTCACTGGTGCCAGTGGGGGGGGTGGGGGAATAGTGTCATCCCGTCACTGGTGCCAGTGGGGGGGGGAATAGTGTCATCCCATCACTGGTGCCAGTGGGGGGGGGGGGGAAGAGTGTCATCCCGTCACTGGTGCCAGTGGGGGAAGGGGTGATAGTGTCATCCCGTCACTGGTGCCAGTGGGGGGGGGTGATAGTGTCATCCCGTCACTGGTGCCAGTGGGGGGGGGGGGGTGATAGTGTCATCCCGTCACTGGTGCCAGTGGGGGGGGGGGTGATAGTGTCATCCCGTCACTGGTGCCCGTGGGGGGGGGAATAGTGTCCCGGTGCCAGGGGGGGGGGAATAGTGTCCCGGTGCCAGTGGGGGGGGGAAATAGTGTCCCGTCACCGTTGCCAGTGGGGGGGGGGGGGAATAGTGTCCCGTCACCGGTGCCAGTGGGGGTGGGAATAGTGTCCCGTCACCGGTGCCAGTGGGGGTGGGAATAGTGTCCCGTCACCGGTGCCAGTGGGGTGGGGGGGGGAAATAGTGTCCCGTCACCGGTGCCAGTGGGGGTGGGGGGGGGAAATAGTGTCCCGTCACCGGTGCCAGTGGGGGGGGGGGGGGAATAGTGTCCCGTCACCGGTGCCAGTGGGGGGGGGGGAATAGTGTCCCGTCACCGGTGCCAGTGGGGGGGGGGGGGGGGGATAGTGTCCCGTCACCGGTGCCAGTGGGGGGGGGGAATAGTGTCCCGTCACCGGTGCCAGTGGGGGGGGGGGATAGTGTCCCGTCACCGGTGCCAGTGGGGGGGGGGAATAGTGTCCCGTCACCGGTGCCAGTGGGGGGGGGGGGAATAGTGTCCCGTCACCGGTGCCAGGGGGGGGGAATAGTTTCCCGTCACCGGTGCCAGTGGGGGGGGGGGGGGGAATAGTGTCCCGCCACCGGTGCCAGTGGGGGGCGTGAATAGTGTCCCGGTGCCAGTGGGGGGGGGGAATAGTGTCCCGTCACCGGTGCCAGTGGGGGGGGGAATAGTGTCCCGTCACCGGTGCCAGTGGGGGGGGGGGAATAGTGTCCCGTCACCGGTGCCAGTGGGGGGGGGGAATAGTGTCCCGTCACCGGTGCCAGTGGGGGGGGGGGAATAGTGTCCCGTCACCGGTGCCAGTGGGGGGGAATAGTGTCCCGTCACCGGTGCCAGTGGGGGGGAATAGTGTTCTCGTCACTGGTGCCAGTGGGGGGGAGGGAATAGTGTCCCGCCGGGGGGGGGGAATAGTGTCCCGTCACTGGTGCCAGTGGGGGGGGAATAGTGTCCCGTCACCGGGGGGAGGGGGGGGGAATAGTGTCCTGTCACTGGTGCCAGGGGGGAAGGGGGGGAATAGTGTCCCGTCACTGGTGCCAGGGGGGGGGAGGGGGGAATAGTGTCCGGTAACTGGTGCCAGGGGGGAGGGGGGGGAAATAGTGTCCCGCCAGTGGGGGGGGGGGAAATAGTGTCCCGTCACTGGTGCCAGTGGGGGGGGGAAATAGTGTCGTGCCAGTGGGGGGGGGAATAGTGTCCCGTCACTGGTGCCAGTGGGGGGGAATAGTGTCCCGTCACTGGTGCCAGTGGGGGGGGGGAATAGTGTCCCGTCACTGGTGCCAGTGGGGGGGGAATAGTGTCCCGTCACTGGTGCCAGTGGGGGGGAATAGTGTCAGTCACTGGTGCCAGTGGGGGGGAATAGTGTCCCGTCACTGGTGCCAGGGGGGAGGGGGGGAATAGTGTCCCGCCAGTGGGGGGGGGGAGAAATAGTGTCCCGTCACTGGTGCCAGTGGGGGGGGGGGAATAGTGTCGTGCCAGTGGGGGGGGGGGGGGAGATAGTGTCCCGTCACTGGTGCCAGTGGGGGGGGAGATAGTGTCCCGTCACTGGTGCCAGTGGGGGGGAATAGTGTCCCGTCACTGGTGCCAGTGGGGGGGAATAGTGTCCCGTCACTGGTGCCAGTGGGGGGGAATAGTGTCCCGTCACTGGTGCCAGGGGGGAGGGGGGGGAATAGTGTCCCATCACTGGTGCCAGGGGGGAGGGGGGGGAATAGTGTCCCGCCAGTGGGGGGGGGATTAGTGTCCCGTCACTGGTGCCAGTGGGGGGGGGGGGGGGAATAGTGTCGTGCCAGTGGGGGGGGGGGAGATAGTGTCCCGCCACTGGTGCCAGTGGGGGGGGGGGAGATAGTGTCCCGCCACTGGTGCCAGTGGGGGGGAATAGTGTCCCGTCACTGGTGCCAGTGGGGGGGAATAGTGTCCCGTCACTGGTGCCAGTGGGGGGAATAGTGTCCCGTCACTGGTGCCAGGGGGGGAGGGGGGGGATAGTGTCCCGTCACTGGTGCCAGTGGGGTGGGGGAATAGTGTCCCGTCACTGGTGCCAGTGGGGGGGGAATAGTGTCCCGTCACTGCTGCCAGTGGGGGGGGAATAGTGTCCCGTCACTGGTGCCAGTGGGGGGGGAATAGTGTCCCGTCAGTGGTGCCAGTGGGGGGGGGAGAATAGTGTCCCGTCAGTGGTGCCAGTGGGGGGGGAATAGTGTCCCGTCAGTGGTGCCAGTGGGGGGGGGGGAATAGTGTCCCGTCAGTGGTGCCAGTGGGGAGGGGGGGAATAGTGTCCCGTCACTGCTGCCAGTGGGGGGGGGGAATAGTGTCCCATCACTGGTGCCAGTGGGGGGGGGGAATAGTGTCCCGTCACTGGTGCCGGGGGGGGGGGGAATAGTGTCCCGTCACTGGTGCCGGGGGGGGGGGAATAGTGTCCCGTCACTGGTGCCGGGGGGGGGGGGAATAGTGTCCCGTCACTGGTGCCAGGGGGGGGGATAGTGTCCTGTCACTGGTGCCGGGGGGGGGATAGTGTCCTGTCACTGGTGCCGGGGGGGGGGATAGTGTCCTGTCACTGGTGCCGGGGGGGGGGGGGGGGGATAGTGTCCCGTCAGTGGAAGGAATAGTGTCATCCCGTCACTGGTGCCAGTGGGGGAGGAATAAAGTCATCCCGTCACTGGTGCCAGTGGGGGAGGAATAGTGTCACCCCGTCACTGGTGCCAGTGGGGGAGGAATAGTGTCACCCCGTCACTGGTGCCAGTGGGGGAGGAATAGTGTCATCCCGTCACTGGTGCCAGTGGGGGAGGAATAGTGTCATCCCGTCACTGGTGCCAGTGGGGGAGGAATAGTGTCATCCCGTCACTGGTGCCAGTGGGGGAGGAATAGTGTCATCCCGTCACTGGTGCCAGTGGGGGAGGAATAGTGTCATCCCGTCACTGGTGCCAGTGGGGGAGGAATAGTGTCATCCCGTCACTGGTGCCAGTGGGGGAGGAATAGTGTCATCCCGTCACTGGTGCCAGTGGAGGAGGAATAGTGTCATCCCGTCACTGGTGCCAGTGGGGGGGGTTAGTGTCATCCCGTCACTGGTGCCAGTGGGGGGGGATAGTGTCATCCCGTCACTGGTGCCAGTGGGGGGGGATAGTGTCATCCCGTCACTGGTGCCAGTGGGGGGGGATAGTGTCATCCCGTCACTGGTGCCAGTGGGGGGGGGGAATAGTGTCATCCCGTCACTGGTGCCAGTGGGGGGGGGGGGAATAGTGTCATCCCGTCACTGGTGCCAGTGGGGGGGGGAATAGTGTCATCCCGTCACTGGTGCCAGTGGGGGGGGAATAGTGTCATCCCGTCACTGGTGCCAGTGGGGGGGGGGGGGAATAGTGTCATCCCGTCACTGGTGCCAGTGGGGGGGGGGGGGGAATAGTGTCATCCCGTCACTGGTGCCAGTGGGGGGGGGGAATAGTGTCATCCCGTCACTGGTGCCAGTGGGGGGGGAATAGTGTCATCCCTTCACTGGTGCCAGTGGGGGGGTAATATAGTCATCCCGTCACTGGTGCCAGTGGGGGGGGGGGATAGTGTCATCCCGTCACTGGTGCCAGTGGGAGGGGATAGTGTCATCCCGTCACTGGTGCCAGTGGGGGGGGGGGATAGTGGCATCCGTCACTGGTGCCAGTGGGGGGGGGATAGTGTCATCCCGTCACTGGTGCCAGTGGGGGGGGGTATATAGTCATCCCGTCACTGGTGCCAGTGGGGGGGGAATAGTGTCATCCCGTCACTGGTGCTCGTGGGGGGGGGGAATAGTGTCATCCCGTCACTGGTGCCAGTGGGGGGGGGGGGATAGTGTCATCCCGTCACTGGTGCCCGTGGGGGGGGGGAATAGTGTCATCCCGTCACTGGTGCCCCGGGGGGGGGGGGAATAGTGTCATCCCGTCACTGGTGCCAGTGGGGGGGTGAATAGTGTCATCCCGTCACTGGTGCCAGTGGGGGGGGGGGGAATAGTGTCATCCCGTCACTGGTGCCAGTGGGGGGGGGGGGGGGGAATAGTGTCATCCCGTCACTGGTGCCAGTGGGGGGGGGGTAATATAGTCATCCCGTCACTGGTGCCAGTGGGGGGGGCGGGAATAGTGTCATCCCGTCACTGGTGCCAGTGGGGGGGGGGGGGGGTGGGGGAATAGTGTCATCCCGTCACTGGTGCCAGTGGGGGGGGGGGTGGGGGAATAGTATCATCCCGTCACTGGTGCCAGTGGGGGGGGTGGGGGAATAGTGTCATCCCGTCACTGGTGCCAGTGGGGGGGGGGAATAGTGTCATCCCATCACTGGTGCCAGTGGGGGGGGGGGGGAATAGTGTCATCCCGTCACTGGTACCAGTGGGGGGGGGGGGTGATAGTGTCATCCCGTCACTGGTGCCAGTGGGGGGGGGTGATAGTGTCATCCCGTCACTGGTGCCCGTGGGGGGGGGGAATAGTGTCCCGGTGCCAGGGGGGGGGGGAATAGTGTCCCGGTGCCAGTGGGGGGGGGGGGGGAAATAGTGTCCCGTCACCGTTGCCAGTGGGGGGGGAATAGTGTCCAGTCACCGGTGCCAGTGGGGGTGGGAATAGTGTCCCGTCACCGGTGCCAGTGGGTGGGGGGGGAAAATAGTGTCCCGTCACCGGTGCCAGTGGGTGGGGGGGAAATAGTGTCCCGTCACCGGTGCCAGTGGGTGGGGGGGGGAAATAGTGTCCCGTCACCGGTGCCAGTGGGGTGGGGGGGGAAATAGTGTCCCGTCACCGGTGCCAGTGGGGTGGGGGGGGGAAATAGTGTCCCGTCACCGGTGCCAGTGGGGGGGGGGGGGGGAATAGTGTCCCGTCACCGGTGCCAGTGGGGGGGGGGGAATAGTGTCCCGTCACCGGTGCCAGTGGGGGGGGGGGGGGGGGAATAGTGTCCCGTCACCGGTGCCAGTGGGGGGGGGGGAATAGTGTCCCGTCACCGGTGCCAGTGGGGGGGGGGATAGTGTCCCGTCACCGGTGCCAGTGGGGGGGGGGGAATAGTGTCCCGTCACCGGTGCCAGTGGGGGGGGGGGGGAATAGTGTCCCGTCACCGGTGCCAGGGGGGGGGGGGGGGGAATAGTGTCCCGTCACCGGTGCCAGTGGGGGGGGGGGAATAGTGTCCCGTCACCGGTGCCAGTGGGGGGGGGGAATAGTGTCCCGTCACCGGTGCCAGTGGGGGGGGGTGAATAGTGTCCCGGTGCCAGTGGGGGGGGGGAATAGTGTCCCGTCACCGGTGCCAGTGGGGGGGGGAATAGTGTCCCATCACTGGTGCCAGGGGGGGGATAGTGTCCCGTCACTGGTGCCGGGGGGGGAATAGTGTCCCGTCACTGGTGCCGGGGGGGGGGGGGATAGTGTCCCGTCACTGGTGCCAGGGGGGGGGATAGTGTCCTGTCACTGGTGCCGGGGGGGGGGGGGGATAGTGTCCTGTCATTGGAAGGAATAGTGTCATCCCGTCACTGGTGCCAGTGGGGGAGGAATAGTGTCATCCCGTCACTGGTGCCAGTGGGGGAGGAATAGTGTCATCCCGTCACTGGTGCCAGTGGGGGAGGAATAGTGTCATCCCGTCACTGGTGCCAGTGGGGGAGGAATAGTGTCATCCCGTCACTGGTGCCAGTGGGGGAGGAATAGTGTCATCCCGTCACTGGTGCCAGTGGGGGGGGGGGGGTGGGGGAATAGTGTCATCCCATCACTGGTGCCAGTGGGGGGGGTGGGGGAATAGTGTCATCCCGTCACTGGTGCCAGTGGGGGGGGGAATAGTGTCATCCCGTCACTGGTGCCAGTGGGGGGGGGAATAGTGTCATCCCGTCACTGGTGCCAGTGGGGGGGGGGATAGTGTCATCCCGTCACTGGTGCCAGTGGGAGGGGATAGTGTTATCCCGTCACTGGTGCCAGTGGGGGGGGGGGGGGGATAGTGGCATCCGTCACTGGTGCCAGTGGGGGGGGAATAGTGTTATCCCGTCACTGGTGCCAGTGGGGGGGGGGGGAATAGTGTTATCCCGTCACTGGTGCCAGTGGGGGGGGGGATAGTGTTATCCCGTCACTGGTGCCAGTGGGGGGGGGGAATAGTGTCATCCCGTCACTGGTGCCAGTGGGGGGGGGGGAATAGTGTCATCCCGTCACTGGTGCCAGTGGGGGGGGGGGGAATAGTGTCATACCGTCACTGGTGCCCGTGGGGGGGGGGGGGGAATAGTGTCATACCGTCACTGGTGCCCGTGGGGGGGGGAATAGTGTCATCCCGTCACTGGTGCCCCTGGGGGGGGGGGAATAGTGTCATCCCGTCACTGGTGCCAGTGGGATGGAATAGTGTTATCCCGTCACTGGTGCCAGTGGGGGGGGGGAATAGTGTCATCCCGTCACTGGTGCCAGTGGGGGGGGGAATAGTGTCATCCCGTCACTGGTGCCAGTGGGGGGGGGGGAATAGTGTCATCCCGTCACTGGTGCCAGTGGGGGGGGGGGGATAGTGTCATCCCGTCACTGGTGCCAGTGGGGGGGGGGGATAGTGTCATCCCGTCACTGGTGCCAGTGGGGGGGGGAATAGTGTCATCCCGTCACTGGTGCCAGTGGGGGGGGGGGGGATAGTGTCATCCCGTCAGTGGGAGGAATAGTGTCATCCCGTCACTGGTGCCAGTGGGGGGGGGGGGGGGGATAGTGTCATCCCGTCACTGGTGCCAGTGGGGGGGGGGGGGGGATAGTGTCATCCCGTCACTGGTGCCAGTGGGGGGGGGGGGGGGGGATAGTGTCATCCCGTCACTGGTGCCAGTGGGGGGGGGGATAGTGTCATCCCGTCACTGTTGCCAGTGGGGGGGGAATAGTGTCATCCCATCACTGGTGCCAGTGGGGAGGGGATAGTGTCACCCCGTCACTGGTGCCAGTGGGGGGGGGGGGGAATAGTGTCATACCGTCACTGGTGCCCGTGGGGGGGGGGGGAATAGTGTCATACCGTCACTGGTGCCCGTGGGGGGGGGGGAATAGTGTCATCCCGTCACTGGTGCCCCTGGGGGGGGGGGGAATAGTGTCATCCCGTCACTGGTGCCAGTGGGATGGAATAGTGTTATCCCGTCACTGGTGCCAGTGGGGGGGGAATAGTGTCATCCCGTCACTGGTGCCAGTGGGGGGGGGAATAGTGTCATCCCGTCACTGGTGCCAGTGGGGGGGGGGAATAGTGTCATCCCGTCACTGGTGCCAGTGGGGGGGGGGGGATAGTGTCATCCCGTCACTGGTGCCAGTGGGGGGGGGGAATAGTGTCATCCCGTCACTGGTGCCAGTGGGGGGGGGGGATAGTGTCATCCCGTCAGTGGGAGGAATAGTGTCATCCCGTCACTGGTGCCAGTGGGGGGGGGGGGGGGATAGTGTCATCCCGTCACTGGTGCCAGTGGGGGGGGGGATAGTGTCATCCCGTCACTGTTGCCAGTGGGGGGGAATAGTGTCAATCCCATCACTGGTGCCAGTGGGGAGGGGATAGTGTCACCCCGTCACTGGTGCCAATGGGGAGGGGATAGTGTCATCCCGTCACCGGTGCCAGTGGGGGGGGGGATAGTGTCATCCCGTCACTGGTGTCAGTGGGGGGGGGGGGAATAGTGTCATCCCGTCACTGGTGCCAGGGGGGGGGGGTGGGGGAATAGTGTCATCCTGTCACTGGTGCCAGTGGGGGGGGGGGGGGGGTGGGGGAATAGTGTCATCCCGTCACTGGTGCCAGTGGGGGGGGGGGTGGGGGAATAGTGTCATCCCGTCACTGGTGCCAGTGGGGGGGTGGGGGAATAGTGTCATCCCGTCACTGGTGCCAGTGGGGGGGGGGGAATAGTGTCATCCCGTCACTGGTGCCAGTGGGGGGGGGGGGGGTGATAATGTCATCCCGTCACTGGTGCCAGTGGGGGGGGTGATAGTGTCATCCCGTCACTGGTGCCAGTGGGGGGGGGGGTGATAGTGTCATCCCGTCACTGGTGCCAGTGGGGGGGGGGGGTGATAGTGTCATCCCGTCACTGGTGCCAGTGGGGGGGGGGGGGTGATAGTGTCATCCCGTCACTGGTGCCAGTGGGGGGGGGGGTGATAGTGTCATCCCGTCACTGGTGCCCGTGGGGGGGGGAATAGTGTCCCGGTGCCAGTGGGGGGGGGAAATAGTGTCCCGGTGCCAGTGGGGGGAGGGGAAATAGTGTCCCGTCACCGTTGCCAGTGGGGGGGGGGGGGGATAGTGTCCCGTCACCGGTGCCAGTGGGGGTGGGAATAGTGTCCCGTCACCGGTGCCAGTGGGGGTGGGAATAGTGTCCCGTCACCGGTGCCAGTGGGGGTGGGAATAGTGTCCCGTCACCGGTGCCAGTGGGTGGGGGGGGAAATAGTGTCCCGCCACCGGTGCCAGTGGGGTGGGGGGGGAAATAGTGTCCCGTCACCGGTGCCAGTGGGGTGGGGGGGGGAAATAGTGTCCCGTCACCGGTGCCAGTGGGGGGGGGGGAATAGTGTCCCGTCACCGGTGCCAGTGGGGGGGGGGGGAATAGTGTCCCGTCACCGGTGCCAGTGGGGGGGGGGGGAATAGTGTCCCGTCACCGGTGCCAGTGGGGGGGGGGGGGATAGTGTCCCGTCACCGGTGCCAGTGGGGGGGGGGGAATAGTGTCCCGTCACCGGTGCCAGTGGGGGGGGGGGAATAGTGTCCCGTCACCGGTGCCAGTGGGGGGGGGAATAGTGTCCCGTCACCGGTGCCAGTGGGGGGGGGGGGAATAGTGTCCCGTCACCGGTGCCAGTGGGGGGGGGTGAATAGTGTCCCGGTGCCAGTGGGGGGGGAATAGTGTCCCGGTGCCAGTGGGAGGGGGAATAGTGTCCCGTCACCGGTGCCAGTGGGGGGGGGAATAGTGTCCCGTCACCGGTGCCAGTGGGGGGGGGGGAATAGTGTCCCGTCACCGGTGCCAGTGGGAGGGGGAATAGTGTCCCGTCACCGGTGCCAGTGGGGGGGAATAGTGTTCTCGTCACTGGTGCCAGTGGGGGGGAGGGAATAGTGTCCCGCCGGGGGGGGGGAATAGTGTCCCGTCACTGGTGCCAGTGGGGGGGGGAATAGTGTCCCGTCACCGGGGGGAGGGGGGGGAATAGTGTCCTGTCACTGGTGCCAGGGGGGGAGGGGGGGGGGAATAGTGTTCCGTCACTGGTGCCAGGGGGGGAGGGGGGGGGAATAGTGTCCCGTCACTGGTGCCAGGGGGGGGAGGGGGGGAATAGTGTCCGGTAACTGGTGCCAGGGGGGAGGGGGGGGAAATAGTGTCCCGCCAGTGGGGGGGGGGGGGGAATAGTGTCCCGTCACTGGTGCCAGTGGGGGGGGAATAGTGTCGTGCCAGTGGGGGAGGGAATAGTGTCCCGTCACTGGTGCCAGTGGGGGGGAATAGTGTCCCGTCACTGGTGCCAGTGGGGGGGGGGAATAGTGTCCCGTCACTGGTGCCAGTGGGGGGGAATAGTGTCCCGTCACTGGTGCCAGTGGGGGGGAATAGTGTCCCGTCACTGGTGCCAGTGGGGGGGAATAGTGTCCCGTCACTGGTGCCAGGGGGGAGGGGGGGAATAGTGTCCCGCCAGTGGGGGGGGGGAGAAATAGTGTCCCGTCACTGGTGCCAGTGGGGGGGGGGGGAATAGTGTCGTGCCAGTGGGGGGGGGGGGAGATAGTGTCCCGTCACTGGTGCCAGTGGGGGGGGAGATAGTGTCCCGTCACTGGTGCCAGTGGGGGGGGAATAGTGCCCGTCACTGGTGCCAGTGGGGGGGAATAGTGTCCCGTCACTGGTGCCAGTGGGGGGGAATAGTGTCCCGTCACTGGTGCCAGTGGGGGGGAATAGTGTCCCGTCACTGGTGCCAGGGGGGAGGGGGGGGAATAGTGTCCCATCACTGGTGCCAGGGGGGAGGGGGGGGAATAGTTGTCCCGCCAGTGGGGGGGGGATTAGTGTCCCGTCACTGGTGCCAGTGGGGGGGGGGAATAGTGTCGTGCCAGTGGGGAGGGGGAGATAGTGTCCCGCCACTGGTGCCAGTGGGGGGGGGGGGGGGAGATAGTGTCCCGCCACTGGTGCCAGTGGGGGGGAATAGTGTCCCGTCACTGGTGCCAGTGGGGGGGAATAGTGTCCCGTCACTGGTGCCAGTGGGGGGGAATAGTGTCCCGTCACTGGTGCCAGTGGGGGGGAATAGTGTCCCGTCACTGGTGCCAGTGGGGGGGAATAGTGTCCCGTCACTGGTGCCAGTGGGGGGGAATAGTGTCCCGTCACTGGTGCCAGTGGGGGGGATAGTGTCCCGTCACTGGTGCCAGTGGGGTGGGGGAAATAGTGTCCCGTCACTGGTGCCAGTGGGGGGGGAATAGTGTCCCGTCACTGGTGCCAGTGGGGGGGGAATAGTGTCCCGTCACTGGTGCCAGTGGGGGGGAATAGTGTCCCGTCAGTGGTGCCAGTGGGGGGGGGAGAATAGTGTCCCGTCAGTGGTGCCAGTGGGGGGGGGAATAGTGTCCCGTCAGTGGTGCCAGTGGGGGGGGGGGGAATAGTGTCCCGTCAGTGGTGCCAGTGGGAAGGGGGGGAATAGTGTCCCGTCACTGGTGCCAGTGGGGGGGGGGAATAGTGTCCCGTCACTGGTGCCAGTGGGGGGGGGGAATAGTGTCCCGTCACTGCTGCCAGTGGGGGGGGGGGGAAGAGTGTCCCGTCACTGGTGCCAGTGGGGGGGGGTAATAGTGTCCCGTCACTGGTGCCAGTGGGGGGGGATAGTGTCCCGTCACTGGTGCCGGGGGGGGGGAATAGTGTCCCGTCACTGGTGCCGGGGGGGGGGGGGAATAGTGTCCCGTCACTGGTGCCGGGGGGGGGGGAATAGTGTCCCGTCACTGGTGCCGGGGGGGGGGATAGTGTCCTGTCACTGGTGCCGGGGGGGGATAGTGTCCTGTCACTGGTGCCGGGGGGGGGATAGTGTCCTGTCACTGGTGCCGGGGGGGGGGGGATAGTGTCCTGTCACTGGTGCCGGGGGGGGGATAGTGTCCTGTCACTGGTGCCGGGGGGGGGGGGGGGGGATAGTGTCCCGTCAGTGGAAGGAATAGTGTCATCCCGTCACTGGTGCCAGTGGGGGAGGAATAAAGTCATCCCGTCACTGGTGCCAGTGGGGGAGGAATAGTGTCATCCCATCACTGGTGCCAGTGGGGGAGGAATAGTGTCATCCCGTCACTGGTGCCAGTGGGGGAGGAATAGTGTCATCCCGTCACTGGTGCCAGTGGGGGAGGAATAGTGTCATCCCGTCACTGGTGCCAGTGGGGGAGGAATAGTGTCATCCCGTCACTGGTGCCAGTGGGGGAGGAATAGTGTCATCCCGTCACTGGTGCCAGTGGGGGAGGAATAGTGTCATCCCGTCACTGGTGCCAGTGGGGGAGGAATAGTGTCATCCCGTCACTGGTGCCAGTGGGGGAGGAATAGTGTCATCCCGTCACTGGTGCCAGTGGGGGAGGAATAGTGTCATCCCGTCACTGGTGCCAGTGGGGGGGGTTTAGTGTCATCCCGTCACTGGTGCCAGTGGGGGGGGGGGGGATAGTGTCATCCCGTCACTGGTGCCAGTGGGGGGGATAGTGTCATCCCGTCACTGGTGCCAGTGGGGGGGATAGTGTCATCCCGTCACTGGTGCCAGTGGGGGGGGGGAAATAGTGTCATCCCGTCACTGGTGCCAGTGGGGGGGGGGGAATAGTGTCATCCCGTCACTGGTGCCAGTGGGGGGGGAGGAATAGTGTCATCCCGTCACTGGTGCCAGTGGGGGGGGGGGGGGGAATAGTGTCATCCCGTCACTGGTGCCAGTGGGGGGGGGGGAATAGTGTCATCCCGTCACTGGTGCCAGTGGGAGGGGATAGTGTCATCCCGTCACTGGTGCCAGTGGGGGGGGGGGATAGTGGCATCCGTCACTGGTGCCAGTGGGGGGGGGGATAGTGTCATCCCGTCACTGGTGCCAGTGGGGGGGTAATATAGTCATCCCGTCACTGGTGCCAGTGGGGGGGGAATAGTGTCATCCCGTCACTGGTGCCCGTGGGGGGGGGGGGGGGAATAGTGTCATCCCGTCACTGGTGCCAGTGGGGGGGGGGGGGGGGAATAGTGTCATCCCGTCACTGGTGCCCCGGGGGGGGGGGGGAATAGTGTCATCCCGTCACTGGTGCCAGTGGGGGGGTGAATAGTGTCATCCCGTCACTGGTGCCAGTGGGGGGGGGGGGAATAGTGTCATCCCGTCACTGGTGCCAGTGGGGGGGGGGGGGGGAATAGTGTCATCCCGTCACTGGTGCCAGTGGGGGGGGGTAATATAGTCATCCCGTCACTGGTGCCAGTGGGGGGGGGGAATAGTGTCATCCCGTCACTGGTGCCAGTGGGGGGGGGGGAATAGTGTCATCCCGTCACTGGTGCCAGTGGGGGGGGGGAATAGTGTCATCCCCTCACTGGTGCCAGTGGGGGGGGGAATAGTGTCATCCCGTCACTGGTGCCAGTGGGGGGGGGGAAATAGTGTCATCCCGTCACTGGTGCCAGGGGGGGGGGGATAGTGTCATCCCGTCACTGGTGCCAGTGGGGGGGGAGAATAGTGTCATCCCGTCACTGGTGCCAGTGGGGGGGGGGGGGAATAGTGTCATCCCGTCACTGGTGCCAGTGGGGGGGGGGAATAGTGTCATCCCGCCACTGGTGCCAGTGGGGGGGGGGGATAGTGTCATCCCGTCACTGGTGCCAGTGGGGGGGGGATAGTGTCATCCCGTCACTGGTGCCAGTGGGGGGGGGGGGGATAGTGTCATCCCGTCACTGGTGCCAGTGGGGGGGGGGAATAGTGTCATCCCGTCACTGGTGCCCGTGGGGGGGGGGGGGGAATAGTGTTATCCCGTCACTGGTGCCCCGGGGGTGGGGGGGGGGGAATAGTGTCATCCCGTCACTGGTGCCAGTGGGGGGGGTGAATAGTGTTATCCCGTCACTGGTGCCAGTGGGGGGGGGGGGGGGAATAGTGTCATCCCGTCACTGGTGCCAGTGGGGGGGGGTAATATAGTCATCCCGTCACTGGTGCCAGTGGGGGGGGGGAATAGTGTCATCCCGTCACTGGTGCCAGTGGGGGGGGGAATAGTGTCATCCCGTCACTGGTGCCAGTGGGGGGGGGGAATAGTGTCATCCCGTCACTGGTGCCAGTGGGGGGGGAATAGTGTCATCCCGTCACTGGTGCCAGTGGGGGGGGGGAAATAGTGTCATCCCGTCACTGGTGCCAGGGGGGGGGGGATAGTGTCATCCCGTCACTGGTGCCAGTGGGGGAGGAATAGTGTCATCCCGTCACTGGTGCCAGTGGGGGGGGGGAATAGTGTCATCCCGTCACTGGTGCCAGTGGGGGGGGGGAATAGTGTCATCCCGTCACTGGTGCCAGTGGGGGGGGAATAGTGTCATCCCGTCACTGGTGCCAGTGGGGGGGGGGGGGGAATAGTGTCATCCCGTCACTGGTGCCAGTGGGGGGGGAATAGTGTCATCCCGTCACTGGTGCCAGTGGGGGGGGGGGGAATAGTGTCATCCCGTCACTGGTGCCAGTGGGGGGGGGGGGAATAGTGTCATCCCGTCACTGGTGCCAGTGGGGGGGGAATAGTGTCATCCCGTCACTGGTGCCAGTGGGGGGGGGGGGGAATAGTATCATCCCGTCACTGGTGCCAGTGGGGGGGGGGGAATAGTGTCATCCCGTCACTGGTGCCAGTGGGGGGGGGGGGGGGGAATAGTGTCATCCCGTCACTGGTGCCAGTGGGGGGGGGGGAATAGTGTCATCCCGTCACTGGTGCCAGTGGGGGGGGGAATAGTGTCATCCCGTCACTGGTGCCAGTGGGGGGGGGATAGTGTCATCCCATCACTGGTGCCAGTGGGAGGGGATAGTGTCATCCCGTCACTGGTGCCAGTGGGGGGGGGGATAGTGTCATCCCGTCACTGGTGCCAGTGGGGGGGGTAATATAGTCATCCCGTCACTGGTGCCAGTGGGGGGGGGGGAATAGTGTCATCCCGTCACTGGTGCCCGTGGGGGGGGGGGGGAATAGTGTCATCCCGTCACTGGTGCCAGTGGGGGGGGGGGAATAGTGTCATCCCGTCACTAGTGCCCGTGGGGGGGGGGGAATAGTGTCATCCCGTCACTGGTTCCCCCGGGGGGGGGGAATAGTGTCATCCCGTCACTGGTGCCAGTGGGGGGGTGAATAGTGTCATCCCGTCACTGGTGCCAGTGGGGGGGGGGGAATAGTGTCATCCCGTCACTGGTGCCAGTGGGGGGGGGGGAATAGTGTCATCCCGTCACTGGTGCCAGTGGGGGGGGGGGTAATATAGTCATCCCGTCACTGGTGCCAGTGGGGGGGGAATAGTGTCATCCCGTCACTGGTGCCAGTGGGGGGGGGGGAATAGTGTCATCCCGTCACTGGTGCCAGTGGGGGGGGGGGAATAGTGTCATCCCGTCACTGGTGCCAGTGGGGGGGGGAATAGTGTCATCCCGTCACTGGTGCCAGTGGGGGGGGGGGAAATAGTGTCATCCCGTCACTGGTGCCAGGGGGGGGATAGTGTCATCCCGTCACTGGTGCCAGTGGGGGGGGGAGAATAGTGTCATCCCGTCACTGGTGCCAGTGAGGGGGGGAATAGTGTCATCCCGTCACTGGTGCCAGTGGGGGGGGGAATAGTGTCATCCCGCCACTGGTGCCAGTGGGGGGGGGGGGATAGTGTCATCCCGTCACTGGTGCCAGTGGGGGGGGGGGGATAGTGTCATCCCGTCACTGGTGCCAGTGGGGGGGGGGGGGATAGTGTCATCCCGTCACTGGTGCCAGTGGGGGGGGGGGGGGGAATAGTGTCCCATCACTGGTGCCAGTGGGGGGGGAATAGTGTCCCATCACTGGTGCCAGGGGGGGGATAGTGTCCCGTCACTGGTGCCAGGGGGGGATAGTGTCACGTCACTGGTGCCAGGGGGGGGGGATAGTGTCCCGTCACTGGTGCCAGGGGGGGGGGGGGATAGTGTCCCGTCACTGGTGCCAGGGGGGGGGGAATAGTGTCCCGTCACTGGTGCCGGGGGGGGGGAATAGTGTCCCGTCACTGGTGCCGGGGGGGGGGGAATAGTGTCATCCCGTCACTGGTGCCAGTGGGGGGGGGTGAATAGTGTTATCCCGTCACTGGTGCCAGTGGGGGGGGGGGGAATAGTGTCATCCCGTCACTGGTGCCAGTGGGGGAGGGGGGGGAATAGTGTCATCCCGTCACTGGTGCCAGGGGGGGGGATAGTGTCATCCCGTCACTGGTGCCAGTGGGGGGGGGGGAGAATAGTGTCATCCCGTCACTGGTGCCAGTGAGGGGGGGGAATAGTGTCATCCCGTCACTGGTGCCAGTGGGGGGGGGAATAGTGTCATCCCGCCACTGGTGCCAGTGGGGGGGGGGGGGATAGTGTCATCCCGTCACTGGTGCCAGTGGGAGGGGATAGTGTCATCCCGTCACTGGTGCCAGTGGGGGGGGGGGATAGTGGCATCCGTCACTGGTGCCAGTGGGGGGGGGGGATAGTGTCATCCCGTCACTGGTGCCAGTGGGGGGGTAATATAGTCATCCCGTCACTGGTGCCAGTGGGGGGGGAATAGTGTCATCCCGTCACTGGTGCCCGTGGGGGGGGGGGGAATAGTGTCATCCCGTCACTGGTGCCAGTGGGGGGGGGGGGGGGGGATAGTGTCATCCCGTCACTGGTGCCCGTGGGGGGGGGGAATAGTGGTCATCCCGTCACTGGTGCCCCGGGGGGGGGGGGGAATAGTGTCATCCCGTCACTGGTGCCAGTGGGGGGGGTGAATAGTGTCATCCCGTCACTGGTGCCAGTGGGGGGGGGGGGGGAATAGTGTCATCCCGTCACTGGTGCCAGTGGGGGGGGGGGGGAATAGTGTCATCCCGTCACTGGTGCCAGTGGGGGGGGGGGGGTAATATAGTCATCCCGTCACTGGTGCCAGTGGGGGGGGGGGGAATAGTGTCATCCCGTCACTGGTGCCAGTGGGGGGGGGGGGAATAGTGTCATCCCGTCACTGGTGCCAGTGGGGGGGGGGGGAATAGTGTCATCCCGTCACTGGTGCCAGTGGGGGGGGAATAGTGTCATCCCGTCACTGGTGCCAGGGGGGGGATAGTGTCATCCCGTCACTGGTGCCAGTGGGGGGGGGAGAATAGTGTCATCCCGTCACTGGTGCCAGTGAGGGGGGGGAATAGTGTCATCCCGTCACTGGTGCCAGTGGGGGGGGGAATAGTGTCATCCCGCCACTGGTGCCAGTGGGGGGGGGGGGGATAGTGTCATCCCGTCACTGGTGCCAGTGGGGGGGGGGGAATAGTGTCCCATCACTGGTGCCAGTGGGGGGGAATAGTGTCCCATCACTGGTGCCAGGGGGGGGATAGTGTCCCGTCACTGGTGCCAGGGGGGGGATAGTGTCACGTCACTGGTGCCAGGGGGGGGGGGGATAGTGTCCCGTCACTGGTGCCAGGGGGGGGGGGAGATAGTGTCCCGTCACTGGTGCCAGGGGGGGGGAATAGTGTCCCGTCACTGGTGCCGGGGGGGGGGAATAGTGTCCCGTCACTGGTGCCGGGGGGGGGGGAATAGTGTCATCCCGTCACTGGTGCCAGTGGGGGGGGGTGAATAGTGTTATCCCGTCACTGGTGCCAGTGGGGGGGGGGGGAATAGTGTCATCCCGTCACTGGTGCCAGTGGGGGAGGGGGGGGAATAGTGTCATCCCGTCACTGGTGCCAGTGGGGGGGGGAATAGTGTCATCCCGTCACTGGTGCCCGTGGGGGGGGGGGAATAGTGTTATCCCGTCACTGGTGCCCCGGGGGGGGGGGGGGGGGAATAGTGTCATCCCGTCACTGGTGCCAGTGGGGGGGGGGGGGAATAGTGTCATCCCGTCACTGGTGCCAGTGGGGGGGGAATAGTGTCATCCCGTCACTGGTGCCAGTGGGGGGGGGGGAATAGTCATCCCGTCACTGGTGCCAGTGGGGGGGGGGGGGAATAGTGTCATCCCGTCACTGGTGCCAGTGGGGGGGAAATAGTGTCATCCCGTCACTGGTGCCAGTGGGGAGGGGATAGTGTCACCCCGTCACTGGTGCCAGTGGGGAGGGGATAGTGTCATCCCGCAACTGGTGCCAGTGGGGAGGGGATAGTGTCATCCCGCAACTGGTGCCAGTGGGGAGGGGATAGTGTCATCCCGTCACTGGTGCCAGTGGGAGGGGATAGTGTCATCTCGTCATTGGTGCCAGTGGGGGGGGGGGGAATAGTGTCATCCCGTCACTGGTGCCAGTGGGGGGGGGGGGAGAATAGTGTCATCCCGTCACTGGTGCCAGTGGGGGGGGGGGAGAATAGTGTCATCCCGTCACTGGTGCCAGTGGAGGGGGGGGAATAGTGTCATCCCGTCACTGGTGCCAGTGGGAGGGGGGGGAGGAATAGTGTCATCCCGTCACTGGTGCCAGTGGGGGGGGGAGGAATAGTGTCATCCTGTCACTGGTGTCAGTGGGGGGGGATAGTGTCATCCCATCAGTGGAAGGAATAGTGTCATCCCGTCACTGGTGCCAATGGGGGGGGGAATAGTGTCATCCCGTCACTGGTGCCAATGGGGGGGGGGATAGTGTCATCCTGTCACTGGTGCCAGTGGGGGGGGGGGGGGATAGTGTCATCCCGTCACTGGTGCCAGTGAGGGGGGGGAATAGTGTCATCCCGTCACTGGTGCCAGTGAGGGGGGGGGAATAGTGTCATCCCGTCACTGGTGCCAGTGGGGGGGGAAATAGTGTCATCCCGTCACTGGTGCCAGTGGGGGGGGAAATAGTGTCATCCCGTCACTGGTGCCAGTGGGGGGGGAATAGTGTCATCCCGTCACTGGTGCCAGTGGGGGGGTTATAGTGTCATCCCGTCACTGGTGCCAGTGGGGGGGGGAAATAGTGTCATCCCGTCACTGGTGCCAGTGGGGGGGGGGGGAAATAGTGTCATCCCGTCACTGGTGCCAGTGGGGGGGGGAATAGCGTCGTCCCGTCGCCGGTGCCAGTGGGGGGGGAATAGCGTTGTCCCGTCGCCGGTGCCAGTGGGGGGGGGGGAATAGCGTTGTCCCGTCGCCGGTGCCAGTGGGGGGGGGGGGAATAGTGTCGTCCCGCGTCGCCGGTGCCAGTGGGGGGGGGGAATAGCGTCGTCCCGCGTCGCCGGTGCCAGTGGGGGGGGGGGGAATAGCGTCGTCCCGCGTCGCCGGTGCCAGTGGGGGGGGGGGAATAGCGTCGTCCCGTCGCCGGTGCCAGTGGGGGGGGGGGGAATAGCGTCGTCCCGTCGCCGGTGCCAGTGGGGGGGGGGGATAGCGTCGTCCCATCGCCGGTGCCAGGGGGGGGGGGGAATAGCGTCGTCCCATCGCCGGTGCCAGTGGGGGGGGGGAATAGCGTTGTCCCGTCCCCTGGTGCCAGTGGGGGGGGGGAATAGTGTCCCGTCCCCTGGTGCCAGTGGGGGGGGGGAATAGTGTCCCGTCCCCTGGTGCCAGTGGGGGGGGGGAATAGTGTCCCGTCCCCTGGTGCCAGTGGGGGGGGGGGGTTTATAGTGTCCCGTCCCCTGGTGCCAGTGGGGGGGGGGGGGAATAGTGTCCCGTCCCCTGGTGCCAGTGGGGTGGGGGGGAATAGTGTCCCGTCCCCTGGTGCCAGTGGGGTGGGGGGCAATAGTGTCCCGTCCCCTGGTGCCAGTGGGGGGGGGAATAGTGTCCCGTCCCCTGGTGCCAGTGGGACGAATAGTGTCATCCCTTTACTGGTGCCAGTGGGGGAGGAATAGTGTCATCCCGTCACTGGTGCCAGTGGGGGGGGGGGAATAGTGTCGTACCATCGCTGGTGCCAGTGGGAGGAATAGTGTCGTACCGTCGCTGGTGCCAGTGG
This sequence comes from Lithobates pipiens, assembly GCF_037356315.1. Taxonomy (NCBI): domain Eukaryota; kingdom Metazoa; phylum Chordata; class Amphibia; order Anura; family Ranidae; genus Lithobates; species Lithobates pipiens. The sequence goes on along the minus strand of NW_027507685.1, from coordinate 99,353,771 downwards.
GGGGGGGGGAATAGTGTCGTACCGTCGCTGGTGCCTGTAGGGGTGGGGAAATAGTGTCGTCCCGTCGCTGGTGCCAGTGGAGGGGGGGGGGGATAGTGTCGTCCCCTTGCTGGTGCCAGTGGGGGGGAGGGGGGGAGAAAGTGTAGTCCCTTTGCTGGTGCCAGTGGGGGGGGCAATAGTGTCATCCCGTCGCTGGTGCCAGTGGGGGGGGGGGGGGGAATAGTGTCCCGTCCCCTGGTGCCAGTGGGGGGGGGGAATAGTGTCCCGTCCCCTGGTGCCAGTGGGGGGGGGGGAATAGTGTCCAGTCCCCTGGTGCCAGTGGGGGGGGAATAGTGTCCCGTCCCCTGGTGCCAGGGGGGGGGGGGGATAGTGTCCCGTCCCCTGGTGCCAGTGGGGGGGGATAGTGTCCCGTCCCCTGGTGCCAGTGGGGGGGGGGGGGATAGTGTCCCGTCCCCTGGTGCCAGTGGGGGGGGGGGGAATAGTGTCCCGTCCCCTGGTGCCAGTGGGGGGGGGGGAATAGTGTCCCGTCCCCTGGTGCCAGTGGGGGGGGGGGGGGAATAGTGTCCCGTCCCCTGGTGCCAGTGGGGGGGGGAATAGTGTCCCGTCCCCTGGTGCCAGTGGGGGGGGGGGGAATAGTGTCCCGTCCCCTGGTGCCAGTGGGGGGGGGGGGAATAGTGTCCCGTCCCCTGGTGCCAGTGGGGGGGGGGATAGTGTCCCGTCCCCTGGTGCCAGTGGGGGGGGGGGGGGATAGTGTCCCATCCCCTGGTGCCAGTGGGGGGGGGATAGTGTCCCGTCCCCTGGTGCCAGTGGGGGGGGGGGGGGATAGTGTCCCGTCCCCTGGTGCCAGTGGGGGGGGGGGGGATAGTGTCCCGTCCCCTGGTGCCAGTGGGGGGGGGGATAGTGTCCCGTCCCTTGGTGCCAGTGGGGGGAATAGTGTCCCATCAGTGGGAGGAATAGTGTCATCCCTTTACTGGTGCCAGTGGGGGAGGAATAGTGTCATCCCGTCACTGGTGCCAGTGGGGGGGGGGGGAATAGTGTCCCGTCACTGGTGCCAGTGGGGGAGGAATAGTGTCATCCCGTCACTGGTGCCAGTGGGGGGGGGGGAATAGTGTCCCGTCACTGGTGCCAGTGGGGGGGGGGAGAATAGTGTCTTACCATCGCTGGTGCCAGTGGGAGGAATAGTGTCGTACCGTCGCTGGTGCCAGTGGGGGGGGGGGGAATAGTGCCGTACCATCTCTGATGCCAGTGGGGGGGGGGGGGAATAGTGTCGTACCGTCGCTGGTGCCTGTAGGGGTGGGGAAATAGTGTCGCCCGTCGCTGGTGCCAGTGGGGGGGAGGAATAGTGTCGCCCCGTCGCTGGTGCCAGTGGGGGGGGGGGAATAGTGTCCCGTCCCCTGGTGCCATTTGGGGGGGGGGGAATAGTGTCCCGTCCCCTGGTGCCAGTTGGGGGGGGGGGGGAATAGTGTCCCGTCCCCTGGTGCCAGTGGGGGGGGGATAGTGTCCCGTCCCCTGGTGCCAGTGGGGGGGGGGGATAGTGTCCCGTCCCCTGGTGCCAGTGGGGGGGGGGAGATAGTGTCCCGTCCCCTGGTGCCAGTGGGGGGGGGGAGATAGTGTCCCGTCCCCTGGTGCCAGTGGGGGGGGGGAGATAGTGTCCCGTCCCCTGGTGCCAGTGGGGGGGGGGGAGATAGTGTCCCGTCCCCTGGTGCCAGTGGGGGGGGGGGGATAGTGTCCCGTCCCCTGGTGCCAGTGGGGGGGGGGAATAGTTTCCCCGCCCCCTGGTGCCAGTGGGGGGGGATAGTGTCCCGTCCCCTGGTGCCAGTGGGGGGGAATAGTGTCCCATCAGTGGGAGGAATAGTGTCATCCCTTCACTGGTGCCAGTGGGGGAGGAATAGTGTCATCCCGTCACTGGTGCCAGTGGGGGGGGGGGAAATAGTGTCCCGTCACTGGTGCCAGGGGGGGGGGGAAATAGTGTCGTACCGTCGCTGGTGCCAGTGGGGGGGGGGGGGGGGAATAGTGACGTACCGTCGCTGATGCCAGTGGGGGGGGGGGGGGGAATAGTGATGTACCGTCGCTGATGCCAGTGGGGGGGGGGGGAATAATGTCGTACCGTCGCTGGTGCCTGTAGGGGTGGGGGAAATAGTGTCGTCCCATCGCTGGTGCCAGTGGGGGGGGGGGGAATAGTGTCGTCCCGTCGCTGGTGCCAGTGGGGGGGGGGGGGGGGGATAGTGTCCAGTCGCTGGTATCAGTGGGAGGAATAGTGCCCCAAAGGGCCAGATAAAGGAAAGCAAATCCAGCCCCCAGGCCTCAGTTTGGAGACCCCTGAATTGGCAATTGAACCCCATTGACAGCACTACATGCCTGTAGATGTACAAAATTATTGTAGAAAAACATTGTAAATGTAACAAGAAACATAAAATTTAATAGCAAAATTCCCTTTAAAAAAACAATCACAAATATATTCATCCATTGAGCACCCCCCCGGCCCTTATAGCTCATCACTCTTCTTTTCTGTAGAAGACGGATGGTGTTCTTCATCTGTGGATTGCGGCATGTGGAAGGACACGAAGGGGCATTTCTTCACATTCTGGCACACCAGCTTCTCCAGGGAAGCAGTCTTTATGAGATTAAATCCCGTCTCTCCTCCAAACGTGCTCGGCTTCCAGTACTCCGGGGAGCAGATGGGGTTCCCCATAAGTCCTTTGAGTGAAAACGGAGCTCCGATCTCTATCATACTCTCCCCGAAAATAGAACCCGGGTGAGTCTTCTCCAGCAGGAGGCCGGGGTAGAACTCCAGAGCGTCTATATGGCCATAGAGCTCTTCCAGTTGTGCGGAAATCTCTTCTTCTCCTGGAAAGAAACAAAATTTTGAAGATTTTATGGGTTGGTTCTGTACAAAATCCACGTTCAAATTGTAAGCAGCAATTGGCGAGCCAGGTTATTACCACAGAGCTGGCTGAGGACCCCGGCCATCTCTATGACCCTGGAAGGCCGGAAGCGACATCATAACATCACTTCTGGGCTCAGGCAGATGTAAACACCCTTTAAAAAAAAAAAAAAACATTGACCTCTGCTTTCTGTTTTGTTTTGTGTTTGTTTGTTGTTGTTTGCGTTTGTTTGTTGTTTTTGTTTATTTACTCGAAACAACAAAAAACAAACAAACACACAAAAAACAGATACCAAACATGTCACGCTTTGAAATTGCGCACGCCCATGGAATTGCGAAAAACTATGGTATTTAAATCTCCATAGGCGACACTTTAACACCTTACGTGTTTAGAGGTACAGAGGTGGTCTAGTGCTAGAATTATTGCTCTCGCTCTGACGTTCACGGCGATACCTCACGTGTGTTTTAAATACTGTTTAAATATGTGTTCGCTTCTGTGCGCAAGGGATGGGGGGAAAAAATTTGTTCTTTCAATGCAAGAGGCCTTAACTCTCCCTCAAAAAGAAATCAAATCCTAAACTTCTTCCATAAACAAAAAGGTAAAGATAGTCCTATTACAGGAAACGCATTTTCGTTCTAATCACATTCCGAAATTAACTAATAAGAACTATGTTAATTGGATTCATGATACATTCCCATACTCCAAATCAAGAGGGGTATCAATTGCATTTCATAGAGATATGTTACATCAAATAGTTCAGAAATATAAGGGGAAAGATGGTAGGTCTATAGTGGTAAAGGTCAAATTATTTGAGAGGATGGTTACAATTATTAATCTTTATTTACCAAACTATGAAATTAAGACAGGGATAAAAATCCTGAGGGACTCACTGGACAGTGCAGAAGGAACAATAATAATTGGGGGAGACCTGAATTTTATAATGGATACGAAAAGGGACACCACTAATACCAACTCTCAACAAAGAAAGAATAAACAACTAAAAGAATTTAAAGAACTATTAGATAAATACCAACTGATTGACATATGGAGGGTGCAACATCAAAAGGAAAAGAACTACACATACTACTCAAATATTCACGACTCTTATCATAGGATAGACTATTTTTTTTTTATCAAACTGGGCTATTGTTGAATCCAACAACAAGCATAGGAGGATTTTTGTGGTCCGATCATGCACCGATATATCTAGAATTAGAAATAACGTAATATAAAAAAACAAGAGGAAGGTGGAGTCTGAATGATAATCTGCTTAAAGAAAAAAAATGTGTGGAGGATATTCAACAAGCGATAAAAGGAATTTCAGCTAATTCATGATAAAGATGATACCTCACTCCCCATGCAGTGGGAAACTTCAAAATGTGTGCTAAGGGGACTGTTCATCAAGCACGGATGTAGGTTAAAAAGGGAAAAAAGAAGAGAGGAAAACTCAATTGTTGCTGGAAATCGGGAGATTGGAAAGCAAACACAAACAGAATATGAAGTCAGAGGATAATATACTCTTAAAGATAAAAGAATTGAGTTGCAGGCCATGCTTGATGAAGAGTCTCTGCGTACAAGGGATAGGAATAGAACACAATGGTACCAACGGAAATAAAACGCGGAAATTATTAGCAAAAACACTGAGGGAACAACAGCCCACAACATCTATAGTAAAGATTTTAAAAACAAACGGGGAAATAACATATGACCCAACTGAAATTATAAAAACATTCCAAAACTATTATGATAAATTATACAATATAGAAATTCAACAGGAAAATAAAAAAGAGGAAAGGGCGGAGAAGATTGGAAAATATGTTAACGAAACAGCTTTGCCTAGATTCCCTAGAGAAGTAATTGAGGAAATGGAAGAAGAAATTTCAGGGGAGGAGATACAACAGGCAATATCTGAAATGGCCCTGGGAAAGAGCCCAGGACCAGACGGCTACACAGCAAGGTTTTATAAACAATTTCAAGATTTAATTATACCCTTACTTAAAAAAACATAATTCCATAACTAAAACGCAAACTTTTGTACCACAGAGTACGGAAGCACATATTATACTTATCCCAAAACCAGAAAAAGACCATACACTAAGTAAAAACTATCGTCCTATCTCATTAAACATTGATATTAGACTATATTCAAAAATTTTCTCTAATAGATTAACTTCAAGAATGCCAGAATATATAAAGCTAGATCAAACAGGGTTTATAAAGGGGCGAGAAACCAGGGATAACATAATAAAGACATGTACGCTGATGGAGCATGCTCAGAGGGCCACCATCCCAGCCTGTTTACTAACTATAGATGCTGAGAAAGCTTTCGATAGGGTGGGATGGCGGTTCTTAGAGGAGGCATTATTACAGATAGGTAGGGATGAGCCGAACACCCCCCTGTTCGGTTCGCACCAGAACCTGCGAACAGACCTAAACTTCGTGTGAACTTTAGAACCCTATTAAAGTCTATGGGACTCGAACGTTCACAATCTAAAGTGCTCATTTTAAAGGGTAATATGCAGGTTACAGTCCTAAAAAGTGTTTGGGGACCCGGGTCCTGCCCCAGGGGACATGGATCAATGCAAAAAAAACTTTTAAAAACGGACGTTTTTTCAGGAGCAGTGATTTTAATAATGATTAAAGTGAAACAATAAAAGTGTAATATTCCTTTAAATTTCGTAGCTGGGGGGTATCTATAGTATGCCTGTGAAGGGGCGCATGTTTCTGGTGCTTAGAACTGTCCCTGCACAAAGTGTCATTTGTGCAGGAAAAAAAGTCTTTTAAAATCACTTGCGGCTATTGTCGGGTCCCGTAATACAGAGAACACTCAATGAGTGATCTCTGCATTAGCCGACAATTCATTCATTCATTGATTAAAAAAAAAAAAAAAAAAAAAAAGCGTGGGGGTTCCCCTAAATTCAATTACCAGGCCCTTCAGGTCTGACATGGATATTAAGGGGAACCCCGTGTCAAATTAAAAAAAAAAAATTGACGTGGGGGTCCCTCTAAATATCCATATCAGACCCTTTATCCGAGCACGCAACCTGGCAGGCCGCAGGAAAAGAGGGGGGGACGAGAGAGCGGCCCCCCCTCCCTCCTGAACCGTACCAGGCCACATACCCTCAACATTGGGAGGATGCTTTGGGGGTCTGTGACCCCTCAAAGCACCTTGTCCCCATGTTGATGAGGACAAGGGCCTCATCCTCACAACCCTGGCCGTTGGTTGTGAGGGTCTGCAGGCGGGGGGCTTATCAGAATCTGGAAGCCCCCTTTAACAAGGGGACCCCCAGATCCCGGCCCCCCCTTTTTGAAATGGTAAGGGGGTACAAAAGTACCCCTACCATTTCACAAAGAAAGTGTCAAAATGGTTAAATAAGACAAACACACTTTTGAAAAATTCCTTTATTAAAAAAAAAAAAAAAAAAAAAAAAAAGATTCCAGCGGTGCTAATCCACTCTTGCTATCCAGCGACGGGTCTCCGGGGTCCAGCGATGGATGATCATATCCAGCGACGGGGGGATCTCTCAGTCCAGCGCTGTCCATACATCCGTCTTCTGTCTCCACTCCGGAGACACTGCAGAGATCCTAGCGCTGACGTTTCTTATATTAGGAGGGCGGGGCCACCCGTCACCTGACCCCGCCCCCTCTGACGCTGGTGAAGGGAGCCAGGGGTTCCCCAGTGACGTGTGGGTGACCCCGCCCCCTCTGATGTAACGGAAACCTGCGTTACATCAGAAGGGGCGGGGTCACCCACACGTCACTGGGGAACCCCTGGCTTCCCTCTCCAGCGTCAGAGGGGCGGGGTCATGTGACGAGTGGCCCCGCCCTCCTAATATAAGAAACGTCAGCGCTGGGATCTCTCCAGGGTCTCCGGAGTGGAGACAGAAGAAGGATGTATGGACAGCGCTGGACTGAGAGATCCCCCGTCGCTGGATATGATCATCCATCGCTGGACCCCGGAGACCCGTCGCTGGATAGCAAGAGTGGATTAGCACCGCTGGAATCTTTTTTTAAATTTTTTTATTTTTAATAAAGGAATTTTTCAAAAGTGTGTTTGTCTTATTTAACCATTTTGACACTTTCTTTGTGAAATGGTAGGGGTACTTTTGTATCCCCTTACCATTTCAAACAGGGGGGGGGGGCCGGGATCTGGGAGTCCCCTTGTTAAAGGGGGCTTCCAGATTCTGATAAGCCCCCCGCCCGCAGACCCTCACAACCAACGGCCAGGGTTGTGAGGATGAGGCCCTTGTCCTCATCAACATGGGGACAAGGTGCTTTGAGGGGTCACAGACCCCCAAAGCATCCTCCCAATGTTGAAGGTATGTGGCCTGGTACGGTTCAGGAGGGAGGGGGGGCCGCTCTCTCGTCCCCCCCTCTTTTCCTGCGGCCTGCCAGGTTGCGTGCTCGGATAAAGGGTCTGATATGGATTTTTAGGGGACCCCCACGTCAATTTTTTTAAAAATTTGATGCGGGGTTCCCCTTAATATCCATATCAGACCTGAAGGGTCTGGTTATGGATATTTAGGGGGACCCCCACGTCAATTTTTTTTTAAATTTGACACGGGGTTCCCCTTAATATCCATGTCAGACCTGAAGGGCCTGGTAATTGAATTTAGGGGAACCCCCACGCTTTTTTTTTTTTTTTTTAATCAATGAATGAATGAATTGTCGGCTAATGCAGAGAACACTCATTGAGTGTTCTCTGTATTACGGGACCCGACAATAGCCGCAAGTGATTTTAAAAGACTTTTTTTCCTGCACAAATGACACTTTGTGCAGGGACAGTTCTAAGCACCAGAAACATGCGCCCCTTCACAGGCATACTATAGACACCCCCCAGCTACGAAATTTAAAGGAATATTACACTTTTATTGTTTCACTTTAATCATTATTAAAATCACTGCTCCTGAAAAAACGGCCGTTTTTAAAACTTTTTTTTGCATTGATCCATGTCCCCTGGGGCAGGACCCGGGTCCCCAAACACTTTTTAGGACAGTAACCTGCATATTACCCTTTAAAATTAGCACTTTAGATTTCTCCCATAGACTTGTATAGGGTGTTCCGGCTTTTCGAATTTGCTGCGAACAGCCCAAATTGTTCACTGTTCGCTGAACAGGCGAACAGGCAATGTTCGAGTAGAACATGAGTTCGACTCGAACTCTAAGCTCATCCCTACAGATAGGACTGGGTCCTAGAATGTTAGGCAGGATTATGGCATTATATGCCAATTCAAGGGCCAAAGTAAGAATAAATGGGATGTTTTCAGAATATATAAAAGTGTCAAACGGGACCCGTCAAGGGTGCCCCCTATCCCCATTATTAAACATAATAGTAATGGAACATCTAATCAATGCAATAAGGAAAAATAAAGATATACAAGGGATTAAAATTAAGGATAAAGAATATAAGCTGGCAGTATATGCAGATGATTTATTGCTATATATAACAAACCCTATTATATCAATCCCTAATATAATAAAAGAACTGGATAGATTTGGGGAATTAAGCAATTTTAGGGTAAATTACGATAAATCAGAAATGATGAATATTACTCTAAAAGAAGAAATGCAACTACTTTTACAAAAAGATTTCACGTTTAAATGGCAGAAAGAGGCGATCAAATACCTGGGTATTATGATCCCGAGGGATTTGAAACAGATACAGGAACTAAATCACAATGTGGTCATACGTAAAGTAATAAAACAATTGCAAAAATATGATAAAACAAACATATTCATGGTTAGGGAGAATAAATATAATAAAAATGGAACTATTACCAAAAATGTTATATGTCTTCCAAACACTACCCATTGTTCCACTTAAGAGGATAATGATAGATCTAAAGAAGGCTATAAGTAGTTTTATATGGGCAAAAAAAAACTCCCGAATAAAAAGGAAAACATTAACTAGAACAAAAGAAAATGGAGGTTTAGCATTGCCTGACTTTCTAAAATATATGCAGGCGGCATCATTGGTTAGAATTATAAACTGGCAACATGATGGTAAAAATAAACAATGGGTAGTTTTGGAAGAAGATATTGTGGGGACACAGCTAAAATTTTTGCCGTGGATAAAACCTGAATTAAGGGGAAAAAAAGGGAACTGCCAATCTTTGTAAGAGCTACTTTAAAAATATGGGATGCAGTGTTGAAAAAAGGCAAGCTATCCTCCAGGACGGGACCCTTGTCTCCATTGATGTCCAATCCAGAATTTAAGCCAGCATTGGAAAGCATCAACTATTTGAAATGGAACAAGATGGAGAATATAAGATTGGTCCAGATACTGGTGGATGGAAATATGCCTAGTCTAAATGATCTTGGATTAGAAGTAAAAAAACATTGGTTACAATATCATCAATTAGAAAAATTTGTTGAAATAAACAAAAACTTAATAAATAGACCATTAACTAAATTCGAGCAGATAATATTAAAAGAGCAGAATCATAAGAATAAACTATCTAAAGTATATGTATCGTTGTTACCCTCAGGAGATATTAGAGATTTAATAGGAATAAGAAAGTGGGAAGAAGAACTAGGAGAAATAATTACAGAAGAAGAATGGAATTGTGACAATGAGGTGGTACTGGAGTCCAGTGGCATTAAAAAAAATTAATAAAGGAAATACAGAGAAATGTTGGAGGTGTGGGATAGAAAAAGGGACAATGGAGCATATCTGGTTCAGATGTAAGAAGATAAACTTTTGGTTAAATGTTTTTGGGATATACCAAAAAGTGACTGGAAAAAAACTGGCTCCAGATGTGAAGGTAGCATTATTCTCTCTTATATTCAGATACAGTGGATAGTATGAAAAATGGGATAATACAACATATGACAACAGCAGCTAGAACAATAATAGCATGTAAATGGAAAGAAACAGTGAGTGTGGGAATGGGTATGTGAACTGAACGAAATATGTTATATGGAAAAACAAATAAGAGAAGAAGGATATATAAATAATCAGCTACCAATTGTATGGAAGCAGTGGGAAGAGTTTAGGTTCTCAAATGGATTGAGGGAATATTTATAATGTAAAAAGGGATGGAGATGCAAGAGGAAAGAGAAGGATAAGGTGGATTGTTTTTTTTTATTTATTTTTGTTTGTGTGTTTGGGGGGTATGTTGATGATAATAATGGTGGTATATATTGAATGGGGTTTATGTATAATGTTGTAAATTAACTAGAATGTATTATGGTTGATTTTTTTTCTAAAATAATAATAAAAGAGGATTTGAAAACAAGGGATGGGGGGCACTTAAATTTGTTTATAATTCGCTATTTATGTGAGTTCTGTACAAAATAAAAAAACAAAACAAAAACAAAGTTGATTTATTTTGAACAGAACCCACATAAACAGGGAATTAGAAAAAAGAAAAAAAAAGTTCTAAATTATTATTTATTTTACTTGTTATTTTTTTATTTTTAGACTGTCCCTTTTTAAATTACTATTTTTTTGGATCACTTTTATTGCTATTACAAGGAATGTAAACATTGAATTAAAAAATTAAAGTAAAAAAAAAATAAAAATAGGCGACATTTTAGAAAATGTTTACTGTTACCAGGTTAGAGTTACAGAGGAGGCCTAGGGCTACAATTATTTATTTCTCTCACCCGCACATGTGTGGTTTGAACACCATTTACATTTTGTGGGCGTGAATTACGTATGCGTTTTCCTTGCTGCGTGAGCACGTGGGGACTGGGGCACTTTAAAAAAAAATGTTTTTTTTTCTTATTATTTAATTTATTCTATTTTAATATTGTACCTGATAAAAGCTGATCACTTTTATTGCTGTCACAGGGAATGTAAACATCCATTGTGACAGTAATAGGCAGTGACAAGTACTCTTTATGAAGGGATCGGGGGGGGGACCCCAAATCCATCCTTTACACTTCAAAGTATTCAAAATCGGCAAAATCTGTGTTTCTGAATAATGTTTTTTTTTTTTTAAATTGGCGCCATTGGCAGCCGGGTAAAGCGGAAGTGACATTGTGGCTTCCCGGGATTTTACATCAGAGACCGGATCGAAGACGAATCCGTCTCAGCCATATACCGATTACCAATACTTTTTTTAATGTCATGTGACAGTGGCACATGTGTCAATTTTTTTTTTTTTTTACCATTTTATTTTTTACAATTTTATATTTTTCTGTTATTTTTTTTACGCTTTACTTTTTTTTGGGGGGGACCCCTGATATCTCCCCTTTGAGACAGGGTAAGGGACTGACGACACAGATTCCCCAGTCCCTTTCTCAGCAGCCTCAGCTGCTCAAGATGAATGGACAGGAGACAGAGGTTCCTCTCTAGAGATGGCCTTGCGGTTCGCGGCAAATTTTGGTAGTTCGCGATTCGCCAAACCGGCGGACTTCTGGCGCTGTTCGTACGGCAGACATGTGCATTTACATTGTGAAGAACTTTGACCCATGACACATCCATCATGGGGGCCAATTGAGACATTTCAGCAGATGGGCAATTGGACATACCCCCTACCTTATAAATATACCTGATCTGGCAGCCATTTTACATTCTGTATTCTGTTTTGTCAGTGTATGGGAAGGATGCTGTGTGGAACAGGGACAGTCAGTTTAATCACTAGCTATTAATATTAGGTCCACAAAAGTCCTTTTAAGGACTGGTATAGTGTGTACAGTATATAGGGTTGTACACGTATAATATATTTTCTTTCAAATATAGAAAGCCTATTATAGTGCACTGCACTGCTGTGCTGCTGACTGATTCTGTAGCTGTTGTTTCTCAGTGTAGGGAGGGACAGTTTGGTGTTTGGAGCCGGGACAGTCTGCAATTCACTAGCTACTCGCTAGCTACTATTGGGTCCACAAAGGTCCTTTTAAGGACTGGTATAGGTGTACTATTTGGTGTGCAGTATATAGGGGTGTAATACACGTATAAAATATATAAAGCATAGTATAGTGCATTTCCACTGTGCAGCATTGTGACTGCTGAGCGGTTCTGCAGTGATACTACAAAGAGTGACAAACGCAATTAGAAAAAAGTATTATAACTGGTGTGATAGACCAGTGGCCCCCCAAAACGATAGATTGAAGCAGGGTGTTATATACCTTCTTCCACATATACTGCACTTCTCTAGAGACTTTTGTCACAGGGTCATTTAAAAGATGACAGGCAGAGGAAGAGGCAGGCCCTTCTGCAAGGGTGGTAGGGGTAGCGCAGGAGCAACAGGCTTGAGCCAAAGTGGAAAATTGCAGAAGGTGCATTCAATTACATCAAAGGACGCACCAGACTTGGTTGAGTGGCTCACTCAGCCTTACTCTTCTGCACCCTCCTCATCCTCTCGGTCTGCACCCTCTTCTTCACTCTCTGCTGTGTTCACCCCCCAAAGACACTACCACCACCATATACCCTCCGCTTGAGTCACAGGAATTATTTTCCGATCCATCACAAGACATTGCCGATGCGCAGCCACTCTTGGCATTGGATCAGGAAGAGGAGGCAGGGCCGTCTTTAAGGCAGGGCAAAAGGGGCAGCTGCCCTCGGCCCTGTCATTGTTGGGGGCCCAAATCAGCTGCCTCATACTTGCCAACTATCCCGGTTTAAATTCCCTTGTCCCTTAAAGTTTTAGTCATGTGCTGTGTCCCGATATCTCAGTGTGAAGTGCTGGTACTAATGCTGCCCAGCTCTGCCCTATTGTGTACAGGTGACTCACCTGCAGACCCTTTGTTTACATGTAAATAACCGTCATTCATATGTAAATAGCAGCAGCAATAGTAAGTAAATGGCTGCAGTCAGCGGCATTGATATGTAAATAAAGGCAGCATTCATATGTATATCATGCTCCCCAGCAGTGAGGTGATGATATGCTGTAACTGCTGGCAACCAATTGCAATATCTGCCTGAACTAATACAGTAAACAGATTTTAAGTCTAGCTGCCATTTATTGTATGTCTCAGAGCAGGTGGAGAGTGAAATTGCATGAGGGGGGGGGCCAAGAAAATTTTTGTCCAGGGTCCAATCAATATTAAAGACGGTCCTGAGAAGAGGTAGCAACAACCGCCACTCAGCAGTCTGACAACAGTACCCAGATCAGCCCAAGGGGGAGGTTGGTCCCGGTTGTTGCTGCCTACTCCGAGATCTCTAATTATAGTGGTGGGGAAGGTGATGTCGATGACGACGTGTCTAGTGATGTCACCTGGGTGCCCACAAGAGAGGAAGAGGAGGGGAGTTCAGAGGGAGATATGGACCAGCAGAGGGAGGAGAAGCAGGCGGGACTTACATTGCACAAGAGGGACAAACCAGACTGCTATTGTTTCAGGAGCGATGCATCAACCATGTACGGTCACATGTGGCGCTCCCAGGACGCCAGCACATGGCCCCCGCAGTTTAACGTGTCCGCTGCTGACAATAGTGTTGCCATCTGCAGCCTTTGCAGTCAACGCATAAGTCGCGGTAAGCCCAACACTCACCTAGGGACGACCCCCTTAAGAAGGCACATGAGCTGCCATCACAGAGCCCAGTGGGAGCAACGGAACCCACAAAGCCACACTCCAGGCTCTCACCGTCCAGTATTGTCTTCTACTTCTTCTCCTCACAATTGTCCTCTACTCCACCTTCCATCATGCCGTCCTCATGTTTTTCTGGAAAAAGGCAGGCTTCTGTGGGCCAAATGTTCGAGCGTAAAAAAAAAAAAAAATGATGACGCCGGATATCCCTCTTGCCCAACGGTTGACCGCTGGCTTGTCAGAACTGATAGCCCACTACTGCCATATAAACTGGTGGACTTGGAGGCCTTTCGAAAATTTGTGGCCATTGGAACACCGCAATGGAAGGTCCCAGGAAGGAAGAGTTTCTCACAGAAGGGCATCCCAGAGCTATATGGCCATGTTCAGTGGCAAGTGAATGTATCTCTGGCACACAGTGTCGGTGCCAAGATACATCTGACCACAGACACGTGGTCTAGCAAACAGGGAAGGTATATAACTTTTACTGCCCACTGGGTGAACCTTCTGACGGCTGTCAAGCATGTAACCTGTGGCACCCGTGTAGATTTGGTTTTACCGCCATGGATTGCATGCAGGCCTGGCTGCTCTTCTCCTCCTCCTACTCCATCCTCCCTCTCCTCCTCGGCTGACTCCTCCTTTTCCGCTGCTAGCGTCTCTTCCGCTGCACCGCCCAAGATCCCCAGAACCTATTCGACATGCCAGGTGAGACGTTGCCATGCTGTGCTGCGTCTGTTGTGCCTGGAAACCAAGAGCCACACTGGCCCTGCACTCCTTTCAGCTTTGTGTTCACAGGCAGATCAGTGGCTAACACTGCTCAATTTGACAGTTGGTAAAGTGCTGTGTGACAACAGTGCCAATCTGCTTAGCGCATTGAAACAGGGCAAAATTACACACGTGCCATGCATGGCACGCGTCTTAAACTTGGTCATGCAGCGATTCGTTGTCAAATACCCGGGGTTCCAGGACATCTTGCGGCAGGCAAGGAAAATCTTGGGCCATTTCAGAAGATCTTACACGACCATGGCTCGCCTTGCTGACATTCAGCGGCGACACAATCTGCCGTTCAGACGTCTTATTTGCGATTGTCCGACGCGATGGAACTCAACCTTCTTTATGCTTGATAGGCTGCTCCAGCAGAAACATGCAGTTAACGACTACCTGTACGAACTCTGCGGAAGAACGGGTTCTGGGGAGCTTCGTTTTTTCATCGTGCCAGTGGCTGCTCATGCGCGATGCATGCAGACTTCTGCTGCCATTTGATGAGATCACCAAACTGGTCAGTCGCAGCCATGGCGCCATCAGTGACATCGTACCTTATGCCTTCTAAATGGAGCGTGCATTGCGTTGTGTCATTGATCAAGCCATGGAGGAGCAGGAAGATGAGGAAGTTGCAATGCTGGATGAATTCCCGGGGGGGCTACTCTGAGACAAGTGAACAACAGGAGTCTGAAGAGGAGTCAGAGGAGGATGGTGCCGGATAAGGAGGAGCAAGAAGAGTATACTTTAAACCTTTCTGGGATCCCTGTTGTTGTGCGTGGATGGGGAGAGGAGGACGACATTATCCTGGATGATGAGCAGTAGCCAGGCCACAACACCTCTTCCAGTTTAGTGCAAATGGGGGCCTTCATGCTCCAGTGTTTTAAAAGGGCCCCCGTATAAAAAGCATAAAAGGTCAAGGACCAGTACTGGGTGGCAACGTACTTAGACCCCCAGTACAAACACAAAATGGCAGAAATGTTACCACCTTCACAGAGGGCTGTCAGAATGGAGCACTTACAGGCCTTGCTTAGAGAAATGCTGCATTCTGCTTTTGCGTGCACTGGTAGAGGAGGAATTCCCACTCCCAGAGAAAGAGTTGCAGGTACCAATCCAACAGTGCCTGCAAGAAGAGGGCGGTTTGAAGATGTGTTGGCGACTTCTGATATGAGGTCATTCTTTCACCCGACCCATCGACAGGTCTCATCCGGATCCAGCATCAGGGAATGCCTAGACCGTCAGGCGTCCGACTACATCGGGTTAACGGCCGATGTGGACGCTCTGAGGAGTGATGAACCCCTGGACTACTGGTGGGCAGGCTTGACCTCTGGCCAGAGCTTGCCCAATTTGCAATGGAACTGTTGGCTTGCCCCTCATCCAGTGTCCTGTCCGAAAGGACATTCAGCACAGCAGGGGGGATCATGACCAATGAGTGCACTCGCCTAGCTCACGACAGTGTTGAGAACCTCACATTTATAAAAATGAATGAGGCATGGATCTCGGAGGAATTCAACACATGTGACCAGTAGACCATGTATATGCATAACTCTATAAAGGATTTATTTAATCTAGCACACGGACATTTTTTCTACCTTTGGCTCACTTCCTTGTACAAAAAAAGCACACGTACTATATGTCTGTACCCTCCTGCTTGAAGAGGTTGAGCGGTGTCATATTTTTGGGTCCTGCATCAAGTTGCTGGTATCGGTGCTGGGGTCAGTGCTCCCTCTCCCTCTACCGCGGTGCGGGGGTCAGTGCCCTCCCTCTACCGCGGAGCTGGGGTCAGTGCCCTCCCTCTACCGCGGAGCTGGGGTCAGTGCCCTCCCTCTACCGCGGAGCTGGGGTCAGTGCCCTCCCTCTACCGCGGAGCTGGGGTCAGTGCCCTCCCTCTACCGCGGAGCTGGGGTCAGTGCCCTCCCTCTACCGCGGAGCTGGGGTCAGTGCCCTCCCTCTACCGCGGAGCTGGGGTCAGTGCCCTCCCTCTAACCGCGGAGCTGGGGTCAGTGCCCTCCCTCTAACCGCGGAGCTGGGGTCAGTGCCCTCCCTCTAACCGCGGAGCTGGGGTCAGTGCCCTCCCTCTAACCGCGGAGCTGGGGTCAGTGCCCTCCCTCTAACCGCGGAGCTGGGGTCAGTGCCCTCCCTCTAACCGCGGAGCTGGGGTCAGTGCCCTCCCTCTAACCGCGGAGCTGGGGTCAGTGCCCTCCCTCTAACCGCGGAGCTGGGGTCAGTGCCCTCCCTCTAACCGCGGAGCTGGGGTCAGTGCCCTCCCTCTAACCGCGGAGCTGGGGTCAGTGCCCTCCCTCTAACCGCGGAGCTGGGGTCAGTGCCCTCCCTCTAACCGCGGAGCTGGGGTCAGTGCCCTCCCTCTAACCGCGGAGCTGGGGTCAGTGCCCTCCCTCTAACCGCGGAGCTGGGGTCAGTGCTCTCTCTCTCTACCGCGGAGCTGGGGTCAGTGCTCTCTCTCTCTACCGCGGAGCTGGGGTCAGTGCTCTCTCTACCGTGGTGCTGGGGTCAGTGCTCTCTCTACCGTGGTGCTGGGGTCAGTGCTCTCTCTCTCTCTACCGTGGTGCTGGGGTCAGTGCTCTCTCTCTCTCTACCGTGGTGCTGGGGTCAGTGCTCTCTCTCTCTACTGCGGTGCTGGGGTCAGTGCTCTCTCTCTCTCTACCGCGGTGCTGGGTTCAGTGCTCTCTCTCTCTCTACCGCGGTGCTGGGTTCAGTGCTCTCTCTCTACCGCGGTGCTGGGCTCAGTGCTCTCTCTCTACCGCGGTGCTGGGCTCAGTGCTCTCTCTCTACCACGGTGCTGGGCTCAGTGCTCTCTCTCTACCACGGTGCTGGGCTCAGTGCTCTCTCTCTACCACGGTGCTGGGCTCAGTGCTCTCTCTCTACCACGGTGCTGGGCTCAGTGGTCTCTACCGCGGTGCTGGTTTCAGACAGTGAGGGAAATAGCAGCGGAGAAGCCAATCAGCAGGCAGTGCCAGCACCATGGCTGTGTATCAGCACTGGACTGACACCTCCGGACCACTGCAGTGGAGCCCTGCATAGGTGGAGGTAAGGGCCGGGCAGAGGGAGGGGTCAGGGGCTCAAGCATAGGTTGGCACACTGGGACACTGGCACAGGACTGCGCTGCCCTTACTGTGGCACTGATCATCACCTGCACCCCCTTCATAGCCTGGCCTGACCTTGCCTCTCCTCCATGGCCTTCATGCACTCCTGAATTGTCAAAATTTCACAGATAAAAAAAAGAATGCTCGTTATTGTCGATCCCAGATTCACTTAATACTTTTGTTATATCAGTGTCCATGTTGTGGGACTATGTGTGCACAGCTAGCAAGTATTTTGTGGCTGAAAATATGACCTGGAGGTTTTTAAGGTTCGTCTGCCATTAAAGTCAATGGGGTCCATTCGTGGTTCGCTTTTGCGAAACGCCCTGTCGGAAGTTCGTCCATCACTACTCCTCTCCATTCATAAACTGAAGCATGGTAAACACAGATTACGTTGTTTCAGTTATGACGAATGGACAGAGGCAGGAATCAGTGACTGTTCATTCGGAAAAGGAAGAAGCTGGTAAATGATAGATTTACCAGCTCCTTCCTCCGCTCTCCATCCTGACAGATCCAGAGCAGGGGGAGACTGGTGGAGCCAGGGAGGACTCGGGGGTGGGACCCACAGGAGGATGGGGGGGGGACCCGGAGGATAAAACGGGTCGGTCCCTATGGTCACTGACTCTGTTCATTTAGAAAAGGAAGGAGGTGGTAAATGACAGATTTACTGGCTCCTTCCTCCACTCTCCATCCTGAAAGATCCGAGGCAGGGGGAGACCAGTGGAGGAGCCGGGGAGGACACAGGGGGACCCGCGGGAGGACATGGAGGGACTGGAGGAGGAGCCGGAGAGCCGGGAAGGATGCAGGGGGACCTGGAGAATGGAGGAGGACACGGGGGACCAAAAGGAGGACATGGGGAAAGGAGGAGGAGCCGGGAAGGATGCAGAGGGGCCCGGAGGAGGAACCGATGAGCCGGGAAGGACGCAGGGGACCTGGAGAAGGGAGGAGGACATGGGGGGACCAAAAGGAGGACATAGGAGGAAAGGAGATGGGGCCAGAGAGCTGGGAAGGATGCAGTGGGGCCCGGAGGAGGACAGGGGAGGACCGGAGGAGGAACTAGAGAGCCAGGAAGGAGGCAGAGGGACCCGGAGGAGGACACAGAGCTGGGAAGGACGCAGGGGGACCTGAAGGGTGGAGAAGGATGGGAGGCACTGAAGAAGGACATGGGGGCAACGGAAGAGGAGCTGGAGACCTGGGAATGATGCAGTGGGACCCGGAGGATAAAGCGGATTGGGACACGGAGAGCCAGGGCGGTAAATGTCAGATTTACTGGCTCCTTCCTCCACTCTCCATCCTGAAAGATCTGGGGCAGGGGGAGACCAGTGGAGGAGCCAAGGAGACCCGGAGAAGGAGACGGGGGGACCAAAGGAGGACATAGGTGCAAAAGGAGGTGGAGCCGGGAAGGACGCAGGGAGACCCTGAGGAGGACATGGGGGCACCGATGGAGGAACCGGAGAGCCGGGAAGGATGTAGGGGGACTCTGAAGATAAAAAGGATTGGGATTCGGAGGAGGACATGGGGAGCCAGGAAGGATGCAGGGGGACCCGGAGAAGGGAGGAAAACACAGGAGGAAAGAAGGAGGAGCCGGTGAGCCAGGAAGGAGGCAGGGGGGACCCGAAGGAGGACAGGGGGAGACCAGAGGAGGAGCCGAAAAAGCCAGGAAGGAGGACAGGGGGGGACTTCAGGAGGAGCCGAAGAGCCAGGAAGGAGGCAGAGGGACCCGGAGGATAAAACAAATTGGTACCTGGAGGAGGACACAGAGAGAGCCAGGGAGGACGCAGTGGGACCTGGAGGAGGACACGGGGGGGAGGTAGAGCCGCGGGAGGGAGGTAGAGGAGGAGAAGCGGCTTTCAGAAAATCTATACAGGGAGATCGCTGCTTGTAACTCCCCCGAGGCTGCCTAAGATCGAGCATCGGAGCATTTGCCCGAGTACAAGTACAATTACAAATGCTCGATATCGGCACAAGCCTAGTTAATACCACTTTAAATGTCTGGTAGCCAACCTATGATCAGCAGGCATTTTTCTATTGGAATCCACATTCGTTAACTGGGAAGCACAACAATTGAAGGGTTTTCTTCAGTGCTCATCCTTATTTATAGCTTTGTAAATGCCATCAAAGTATCAGACAGAACAGCGATTTGCATGACATGAATAGGAAGTTGAGGCCAGCTTCCTCTCCATTTCCAGCAAACGTTTTTCCCTTCCCATAACCGGCTATGGAGCTCATAGTTCCCGGAAAGGATTCCCATAGAACAGAAGTAATGGGCTGGAGACGAGTGTCTGTATTCATCATTAGTGGGCACTGGAGGAAAGAAAATATCCGCCCTCTGCGCAGAACCAACGTCCATCATGGAAACTCTGCAAATCGATGTACAGGGGAAACGTTCCGACCCGAGTCCAGGAAAGTGCGCTAAGCAATATGCGGTCTGCTGATTTACCTCCAATCTGGAAGGAGGAGACCGTTCATAACCACTGAACAATCTTTGATGTACCGGGGAGAAAGGAGGCTGCAGTGCAAAAGTGATGTAAAGGGGGGGGGGGGGTGATATGAACATGACTGTAATGAGAGGGGGTCTGTGAAAAGTGGGGAGGGGGGACTGCGATGTAAGGGGGGGGGGGGGGAAGACTGGTGGGTGTGATATAAGGGGAAATTGTGATGTGAAGGGGGGTGGTTGTGGCAAGAAAGGGACCACAATGTATGGGAAATGGGGGGGGGGGCTGTGATCTAACTGGGGGTTATGTGATGTGAAACATGACTGTGATGGGGAGGGGTCTGTGATGTAATAGGGAGGAGGGGGCTGTGATGTGAAAGGGACTGCGTTGTAAAGGGGGAGGCTGTAGTTTAAAGAGAGGTATGTGATGTAGGGGGGAGGTGTAATGTTAAGGGGACTGTAATGTGAAAGGGACTGCAATGTAAGGGGGCAATGTAATTTAAAGAAGAGAGCTATGTGATGTGGGGGAGGGGGATTAGGTGATGTAAAGGGGGGGGCTGCAATTTAAAGGGGAGTGATGTGAAGGGGGCCTGTGATGTAAGGGGACTGCGATTTAAAGGGGGGGGTATGTGATGTGAAGGACTGTGACTTAAGGGGGGGGCTGTAATTTAAAGAGAGGTATGTGATAAAGGGGGAGAGGGGGTCATGTGATGTGAAGGGGGGACTGTAATTTAAGAGGGAGTGATGTGAAAAGGGAGGTATGTGATGTAGGGAGGGTGTAATGCTAAGAGGACTGCAATGTGAAAGGGACGGCTATGTATCCGGCCACTTTAATTTAATGAGAAAGATGTGATATGGGGGGGGGGGGGGGTGTTATGTGATGTGAAGGGGGGGGAACTGTAATTTAGGGGGGAGTGATGTGAAATGGGCTGTGCTGTAAGCGCACTGCGATGTGAAGGACTCTGATGTAAGGATGGGGGGGTGCTGTAATTTAAAGAGAGATATGTGATGTAGGGGGGGGGGGTCATGTGATGTGAAGGGAACTTTGATGTAAGGGGGGCTGTGATGTGAAATGGGCTGTGATTTAAATAGAGGTATGTGATGGGGGGGGGGAACTTTGATGTAAAGGAGGGGCTGTAATGTAAGGGGGAGTGATGTGAAAGAGGGGGGCTGTGATTTAAAGAGGTATGTGATGGGGGGGGGACTTTGATGTAAGGAGCGGGGCTGTAATTTAAAGAGAGGTATGTGGTATGGGGGGGGGGGGGGAGACTGTAATTTAAGGGGGAGTGATGTGAAATGGGCTGTGATGTAAGCTCACTGCGATGTGAAGGACTGTGACCTAAGGGGGGGGGGGGGGCGCTGTAATTTAAAGAGAGGGTATGTGATGTGAAGGGAACTTTGATGTAAGGGGGGGCTGATGTGAAGTGGGCTGTGATGTAAGGGGGTGGGCTGTAATTTAAAGAGAGGTATGTGATGTTGGGGGGGGGGGTCATGTGATGTGAAGGGGGATTGTAATTTGAGAGGAAGAGATGTGAAGGACTGTGACATGGGGGGGTGTAATTTAAAGGGGGGTATGTGATGTAAGTGGGGGGGGTGTGACTGTGATGTAAGGGGAAGCTGTAATGTTAAGAGGATTGTGACGTGAAAGGGACCGTGGTGTATGGGGGGGGCAGGACTGTGACCTGAAAGGGACAGCGATGTAAGGAGGGGGGGGGGCTCCAATTTAACCACTTCGCGCCCAGGCCAATTCTGACATTTATCTCCTACATGTAAAATTCCTAATTTTGTTGCTAGAAAATTACATAGAACCCCCAAACATTATATATATTTTTTAGCAAAGACCCTAGAGAATACAATGGCGGTCGTTGCAACTATTTATCTCGCACGGTATTTGCGCAGCAATTTTTCATGCTTAAAAAAAAAAAAAAAAAACAGTAAAGTTAGCCCAATTTTTTTGCATAAATGTGAAAGAGGAGGATAGGCCGAGTAAATAGATACCAAACATGTCACGCTTCAAAATTGCATGCGCTCGTGGAATGGCGCCAAACTTTGGTATTTAAAAATCCCCATAGGCGACGCTTTACATTTTTTTACTGGTTACACGTTTTGGGTTATAGAGGAGGTCTAGGGCTAGAATTATTGCTCTCACTCTAATGTTCGCGGCGATACCTCACATGTGTGGTTTGAACACCGTTTTCATATGTGGGCAGGACTTACGTATGCGTTCGCTTCTGTGTACGAGCTACCAGGGACAGGGGCGCTTTTCATTTATTTTTATATTTTTTTTATTGTTAATTTTATTTTTTTAGTTTGACACTTAAAAAATTAAATAAAATTGATGACTTTTATTCCTATTACAAGGAATGTAAACATCCCTTGTAATAGGAATATGGCACGATCGGACATATTTACAGCGAGATATGGGGTCAATAAGACCCCATATCTCATCTCTAGGCTGGGAAGAATAAAAAAAAAAAAAAAAAAAAAAAAAAAAAAAACGATCCTGGCTTCCTAGCCAGATCGGCGCCGTTAATTTGAATACAGAGGCCGGGTGTGACGTCATAACATCGCGCCCGGCCTCCGAACAATCATAGAGACTCCGGGAACGATCTGGTCTGCCGGAAATCTACGGTAACTTGCGGGGGCCGGCGAATCCTGTGACCGACTCACCGATGGAAGTGGCGAGTCGGTACAAGCGCCGGAGGGCCGCGGGAGGTGTCCCCGCCCGCAAGATCGATCAAGCGGCGGAAGAGCCGCTATGATCGTTCCTATGGTGCAGGGAATCGCCGGCTGAAAACGCCGATATCTGAATGATGTCTGTGGCCTCAGGCATCATTCAGATATAA
>NW_027507685.1:99286277-99326277 GCF_037356315.1 Lithobates pipiens | reverse complement strand
AGATGTTGTACGTAGTCCTCAATGACGATCTTTATGGTCTCGCCTGCAAGCAATAGAAAAAAAAAAAAAAAAAGACATAAGAATGGCCAGGCAGATATGAAGGGTCTTGCAGAGTTTTTTTTTTGCTAGGACAGAGGTGGCGTTTCAAGGAATCCGTCTACAATCTTCCATTGCTAGGACACGGGTGGCTTCTGAAGGAACCTGCCTAACATCCATCTGTTGCTAGGATGCAGGAAGCTACCTAGCATCCTGTTGCTAGGACACATGTGACGTGTGTCACCCAGCATCCTTTTGGTTACTAGCATTAATTGTCGCCTAGTGTCCTCCATTGGTAGGACACAGGTGGCTTCTGAAGGAACCTGCCTAACATCCATCTGTTGCTAGGACACAGGCAGCTTCCTAACGTCCTTTGTTGCTAGGACACATGTGGCTTGTGCCACCCAGCATCGTTTTGGTGTTAGTAAGCACACAGCAATTGTCACTTAGTGTCCTCCATTGCTAGGAAACAAGGAGCTCCTGAAGGAAGCCATCCAGCATCCTTCTGTTAGGACGCAGGCAGCTTTTCATAGGAGGCTTCCTAGCGTCCTTTGTTGCTAGGACACATGGTTTGTGCCACCCAGCATCCTTTTTTTGGTGCTAGTAAGCAGGCAGCAATTGTCGCCTAGTGTCCTCCATTGCTAGGAAACAAGGATCTCCTGAAGAAAGCCAACCAGCATTCTTCTGTTACCAAGATGCGGGCGGCTACTCCTGTCTAGCATCTGCCATTGTTAAGATGCAGATGGCTTCTTAAGGAAGCTACCCAACATCCATCTGTTGCTAGGACGCAGGCAGCTTCTCATAGGAAGCTTCCTAGCATCCTCTCTTGCTGGGACACAGATGGATTCTAAAGGAACCTGCCCAACATCCAGCTGTTGCTAGGGTGCAGGAAGCTTCCCTGCATCCTCTGTTGCTAGGACTCGTGGCTTGTGCCACCCAGCATCCTTTTTGGTGCTAGTAAGCAGGCAGCAATTGTCGCCTAGTGTTCTCCATTGCTAGGAAACAAGGATCTCCTGAAGAAAGCCAACCAGCATTCTTCTGTTGCTGGGATGTGGGCAGCTTTTTCTACCTAGCATCCTCCACTGTTAAAACCACAGGTGGCTTCTGAAGGAAGCTGCCCAACATCCACCTGGAGCTAGGACGCAGGAAGCTTCTTAAGGAAGCAACCTAGCATTCCCTGTTGCAGCAATTGTCGCCTAGTGTCCTCCAATGCCAGGAAACAAGGAGCTCCCGAAGGAAGCCAACTAACATTCTACTGTTGCTAGGACACAGACACCTAAGCTTCCAGATTATTATAGGGAGTACTAACTTATGAATCCCATCTTTTTACTGTAATACTTCCTAATGAGGGCATAGGTGTAGATATTGAGATTCATTTTTTTTTAATTATTTTTCAGTATATGAAATATTATCTGATTCACATGAATGACCTCAGTATTCTCGTGCACATGGGCGTTAGTTAAAATGCTCATATCTAAGCTGGATCTTGCTGGCAGAAGAAAATTATATCATTTGTTTTTTGGTAAGAGAACAATTGGGTGGAGGCACTACACCGAAATACGACCTGCTCACCAATGAGAATGAGCCTCGTGGTTTGGAAGAGCTGCTCGTCGTCCCATGTGGGATGTTCCTTCTTTAGCACGTCACACACCCGATTGTGCTCACGGAGCCAAATAGTAGCGTACATCATCAATCCGGGGAGAAGCCCGAAGACCTCCTGCCCCATCGCCAACTGCTTCTCTTTGGGGATATTCTCTGGGTAGATCATGTGAACGGGAGCTTCCAGCACTGTTGGTGGATACATATCTCCATTTATTATCTGAAGTGCAAAGAGACCCATGAAGAAATTTATTGTGTTAGCTCTGTGCTGGACATCAACAGGGACACATTCTGGTAACATACTGCAATCACTAATTTATTACTTATTATTTATCACCTATGATTTTTATTTATCAAATATTATTATAGTTTAGAAATACATTACATATTAGCATTTTTTTTTAAATCACAAATGTATTACTTCTTTAATAATATTACCTATATTTATTTTTCAATTATTATTATTACTTTTTATGAAATAATTGTTATTTATTAATGCAGTACCTATTTTTTTTTTTCAATCATTATTATTACTACTTTTTTTGTTGTTTTTGTATTAACGATTTTTATTCAATTATTATTAATATTACTTTTTATTAAATATTATTATAGTTTACAAATGTATTACTTATTTATTAGCAATATTATGTATTGTTTTTATGTATGTATTTTTTTAGTCATCACTAATGTATTACTTTATTTCTTAATATTTCCTATTTTTATTTATTTTCAAATTATTATTAATATTACTTTTTATTAAATATTGCTATAGTTTACAAATGTATTTATTAGTATTATGTATTTTTATGTATGTAATTTTTTTTGTTATCACTAATGTATTTTATTTCTTAATATTTCCTATTTTTATTTATTTTTCAATATTAATATTACTTTTTACTAAATATTATTATAGTTTACAAATGTGTTATTTATTAGCAATATTATGTATTGTTTTTATGTATGCATTTGTTTTGTTATCACTAATGTATTACTTATTATTTCTTATTACCTATTTTTATTTTTCAATTATTATTATTAATTTTATTACTCTTTATGAAATATTGTTATAGTTTACAAATGAATTACTTATTTATTAGCAGTATTATTGTAAAGGAAATTTGTAAGTTCAGTATTTAATTGTATTCTATTTTATATGTATTGCACACTGCCCACACTGTGCAGACGGCACTAATAAATGTTTTCAGTACATGTTTGCATTCTTTTGAGTCCTGATTAGAATTAGTCTCCCTATGTTACGCCCCTTGTTACTATAAACATACAATTGTAATATTAATGTGATACCTAGGTAATCCTGTGTATAAAAACCTTCAATTGCGTCATAATAAAAGCAGAACAGTTATTTGGAAAGATGCGGCGCGTATCTTGTGTCTGTTCCATACTGCAGTAGTTCATCAATTTGGAACCACTAATCAATATGAAGATAGGAGTTGCCCATCTATAAATAACCATGTCAATTTTATATTGTTTATATGTATGTGTTATTTTGTATCACCAAAGTATTGCTTATTATTTAATATTACCTATATTTATTTATTTTTCAATTATTACTTTTAATTAAATATTGTTATAGTTTAGAAATGTAATTATTTATTAGCAATATTATTGTAAAGGAAATTTGTAGGTTCTGTATAGAATTGTATTCTATTATGTATGTATTGCACACTGCCCTCACTGTGCACACGGTACAATAATGTTTTCATGACATGTTTACATTCTTTCGAGTCCTGATTAGAATTGGTCTGCCTATGTTACGCCCCTTGTTACCATAAATGTACAATTGTAATATTAATGCGATACCTACATCATCATGTGTATAAAAACCTTCAATTGCGTCTAAAGCAGAACAGTTATTTGGAGAGATGCAGAGTGTATATTTTGTGTCTGTTCCATACTGCAGTAGTTATTAATTTGGAACCACTAATCAATATGAAGATAGGAGTTGCCCATCTATAAATAACCATGTCAATTTTATATATGTGTTATTTTTTTATCACCAATGTATTACTTATTAATATTGCCCATTTTTATTTATTTTTCAATTATTATTACTTTTTTTGTATTACTTATTTTTCAATTAATATTTTTACTTTTTATTAAATATTGTTATAGTTTACAAATGTATTATTTATTAGCAATATTATATATTGTTTTTATGTATGTATTTTATTTATCACTAATGTATTACTTATTATTTCGTAATATTACCTATTGTATTTTTTCTTTCAATTATTATTAATGTTATTACTGTTTATTAAATAGTTATAGTTTACAAATGTATTACTTAATATTTTACCATTTTGATGTAATAATGACTTATTAATGTATTACTTATTATTATTCAGTATTAATATTTGTATTTATTTTTAATTTTTTATTATTGATACTATTACTTTACAAATGTATTGATATTTATATTATTATTTATTGTTAAAATTATACCTTTTGTATTATCGTTTATTAACCCCTTCCCAGCACTGCCTACCCACCCCCTTTAAGAGCTTCTAAAAGTCTGAGAGCTGCTCTAGGAGGGATTAAAAAAAAAAAAGACCAAAAACAGCAAATCAACTTCAGGTACTTAAAGGCTTTAAAATTCAAAAGATGACCGCCGATCTGTGGGAGAAGACACCCCATACACTGTCACAGGAAAAGGGGCTTTGGCTTGGCACTGTGTTATATGCAACACCCTAAATATGGCTGTAAAAAAGGTGGAGTTATTCTTTAAGCTGGTTGCTTCTACAGGAGGTGAATTAAAGAGCAGCAGTATGGCTGTGCCACATCGTATATATTTTTTTATATATATTTTTTTTGTGATTATTATTATTTATATTAAAACTATGGCCTCTCTTAAAAAAAAATAAAAAAATTGTGCTTATAATTATGTAGTACTTTAAGCATGACAAGCAAAAAAATAAAAAAATAAATAAAAGTCAGGAAGGGGGCGAATACGTTTTCACAGCACTGTACATTAGCTGACGTCGCTAGGATGGAGGATTGACAATGATACGTTGTTTCCTATATTACACACCTGATATTTCAGCTTCCCATCTCTGAATAGGCGGAGTGTGTGCTGACGTTCCAGAGAGTCTCCATAGACATGGCTGAGGTCCACCTACAAGACACATTAGAAATGCCATCAGATCATGAATGGGCCGCACTCCCTCATATTTGCAGATAAACCCAAACCAAATAAAAGTCATAGATCTTCATTAATTGGTACCTTCTGTGAAATATATACAGAGGAGCGCCTTCATAAATAAAAGATAAGAACGCTGAAATTTCAGCATCATTGACAGATATTTATTTTGAGATTATGTTGTAATATTAAATTTTATGATGGAGTGCAATGCTGCAACCGTCACCTCGTTTACTAATACTTCTAAAATGTAGATAATACTCTACGAAACCGCATTTCATTCAAAATACATTTCATAGGTTATGAAAGGGCAAAATTGTGTTGGTTAGTTTTGAAAAAAATTGGAGGAAGGCTGAATTATTATTATTATACAGGATTCATATAGCACCAACAGTTTGTTTTTAAATCTGAAGTTAAGGTGATACAAAAGTCTTGTTGTTTGTTATTTTCATTGCAAAAAAAAGTTATACTTCTAGTATCTCACAAAAGTGAAAAAAATTATGGAAAAAAAAAGTAAACCATGATAGAGATATATATATATATATATATACACACACACACACACACACACACACACACACACAAAGTATCTCACAAAAGTGAGTACAACCCTCACATTTTTGCAAATATTTTCTTCTACCTTTTCATGTGAAAAGACTGAACAAAATGACACTTGTCTACAATGTAAAGTAGTTGGTGTATAGCTTGTATAACAGTGTAAATTTGCTGTCCCCTCAAAATAACAACACACAGCCATTAATGTCTAAACC
The DNA here is from genome assembly GCF_037356315.1 of Lithobates pipiens. Classification (NCBI taxonomy): domain Eukaryota; kingdom Metazoa; phylum Chordata; class Amphibia; order Anura; family Ranidae; genus Lithobates; species Lithobates pipiens. Next base: position 99,320,718 of record NW_027507685.1, on the reverse strand, counting down.
GCTGGCAACAAAAGTGAGTATACCCCTAAGTGAAAATGTCCAAAATTGGGCCCAATTAGCCATTTTCCCTCCCCGGTGTCATGTGACTCGTTAGTGTTACAAGGTCTCACGTGTGAATGGGGAGAAGGTGTGTTAAATTTGGTGTTATCGCTCTCACTCATACTGGTCACTGGAAGTTCAACATGGCACCTCATGGCAAAGAACTCTCTGAGGATCTGAAAAGAAGAATTGTTGCTCCACATAAAGATGACCTAGACCAGTGATGGAGAACCTCGGCACCCCAGATGTTTTGGAACTACATTTCCAATGATGCTCTGGCACTCTGCAGTGTAATTGAGCATCATGGAAAATGTAGTTCCAAATCATCTGGGGTGCCAAGGTTTTCCATCACTGGCTTAGGCTATGAGAAGATTGCCAAGACCCTGAAAGTGAGCTGCAGCACGGTGGCCAAGACCATACAGCAGTTTAACAGGACAGGTTCCACTCAGAACACGCCTCGCCATGGTCCACCAAAGAAGCTACAGTTCATTGAGGGAACCATGAATGCCAACATGTACTAGACATGGGCGCCGTCAATAAATTTGTTTCATTCTGTTCCATTATGATTCGTATTAAAATTAATTCGTACTTCGTATTTTGTGTCCCAAACTCAATTTCAATTCATACGAAATACGAATTGTCGTTAGGTTCATCAACTTGTACGAACGTTCTTTACGATGAATTTAAAGGAAAAAATATATACCTCAATATGACAGTCGATACTGATGGAAGTTTGGTTTTTATCTGAAATACGAAATTCCGTTGAAGAATTTCCTATCCGAAATACGAATTTTCGTTAGATGCGTTCAGTTCACTTTTCTATCCAAATTTCGTTACTATGGAAACGACATGTGACTTGGGTGACCAATCAGAGGTTTTCTTCTGCTGCTGAAGCCTACAGGGCAGGCCCGATCATGTGACTTTCCTTTATGGGTTAGTGTAGTGTAGTGGAGCAGATCACACAATTATTTGTCTGTGCATCTAAGCGAATATCTTTGCAATCCTTAGTTTTTCATTGTTAATTTTAGTTTAGATCTGTTGTAGTTTGCGAGTGTATCATGTTAGTGTTTAGTTTCTGGTTTTATTCGTTTTTTGGTTGGTTTCGAGAGATGATTTTTTTTTTCATTTAGTTAATATTTTGTTATTTTCTATAAATTTTTTTTTGTACATTTGGTGATTTTGGTGTTCGTTTGCTGCAATCAAAATCATATATTTTTTGTCTACATTTTTCTAACTTTTAAAGGAAAAATGAGCAGCAAACAAGGCCAAAAAAGCAGTAAGAGTGCTGCTGGGAGAGGGTGAGCTATGAGCCGTGTACATGAGCAGCAGGTGGGACGTTCTGTCTCTGCGCCCTCTGAGCTCAGCTCACCTTCCATAAAGCTGAGGCGACTGGGAGTGAAGACTGCTGGTAGTAAAGAGCCTGGCAATCAGCAGACATTTGCACGTCGCCAGCTGTTCCAGGATTTACCTCCTAGAACCAGCAGCACAATTCATAGCAAAAGTGGTGCTACCACCTCTGGCACTGCTGCTGGTAGCATGCTGCCCATTGGTACCTTTTATGGAAGAGGGCAGGCCAAAGGGGTTCCCAGTGCACATACATTTGTGCAGCCAAAGCTGGAGATCCTGGCCATGCAACAGGAAACATGTCAGGAGGCTGAGGCTCATGATTATGTCACCACCCCCATTGCTGCCAGTGCCATCACCATCAGCACTACAGGGAGCTTGGCAGTGGTCAGCAAGGAGACAGAGTTTACTGCTTCTAATGATCACTGTTCAGTTGGCAGCGTGAAAGAGGGGAAAGCAGGCTTTCCTGACATTGTTGTAGACAAATTTATTTTCCAGCCCTCTACCCATGTTGGCACCACGACAGCCCAGAAAGTATCTGCCCTCAGTCCCCACTACTTTTTTCTCCTGAAAAGACCCCTGCCCAAGTGCTTTCTAAGCCTCCAGCATCAGAATGGGCCAATGCAACCATTAGGCCTCAAGCCATCACAGAACCCAAAATACCTGGGATGTTCAGGTCTCTTCCTCCTGCCTAACCTCAGAAAGTGTGAGACCACTGCAGTGGAAGGGATTCCATCAAGCAGTGTCTGAATTGGTGGCTGCCGTTCCAGCATTTGGCAGCATTTTAAAAGAATTGGTGTCGGTCAGAAGGCCAAATGCAATCACTGTGGCAGGGAGGTCAGCCGGGGCCGAGACATGGGGCATCTCAGTAATAGTGGCATGAACCAGCACATGCGTGTGCACCACCATGCAGTGCTGTTAGGGGAGAAAAGTATCATGGCCACTCCTCCAAACACCAAAAGGGGAACCAATAGTGGCACCGCTAAAAGCCACCATGAGTGCCAGCACCATCAGCCAGTATAAGGCAGAAAAGAATGCTGTTACCATCCCGCATCCAATCCATACCAGCCAGGCCACCCTGGAAGATTTTGGTGGCTTTCAGAGTAAGGGTATGTCTCGGGTGCAGGTGCATAAAATAACACGCCTGAGTGGCCAGCTCATTGCAGTTGGAGGAGCACCTTTCAACATGGTGGAAGATGAGCCCTTCAAGAAATTGATGCAGGCTGTTGCACCACAGTACCGTGTGCCATCACGCAAGACCTTCAGCCAAACTGAAGTGCCAGCCTTATACAGGTCTTGTGTCAGGGTGCTCAAGGAGTAGATTGGAAGGGCATGTGGACAGACAGTGCACCTGACCACTGACCTGTGGAGTGCGTGTGTGCAGTGCCCAGCATGCCTTCCTGTCCCTGATGGCACATTGGTGGCAGGCCAAGGAGTCCCATGATGTAGTTCAAACATCTGGATCCTCGTCAGCAGTTGACAAACACGGGCATCGTTCCTTCCTCCTGTACGCTGAGGTGCTTGATGAAAAGCACACAGCTCAAAACATCCTGCAAGCCCTGCAGAAAATGTTGTTGCAGTGGTTTGGACAGGCAGACAACAACTACCGGATTGGCTATGTTGTCACTGATGGAGGCAGCAACATGGTCAAGGCTGTAAAGGATGGCAGCTTTGTGGGTGGGTGCTGCTCAGCCCACCTTCTCCACCAGGTGGTAACTGACAGTTTTCGGTTGGTGGAGACCATTTCTGGCGGCGATGGAAGGCTGTCCAAATTGGTGGACTCTTGTCGGAAGATGGCTGGCCACTTCCATCGGAGTGTGAGGGACAGCCACCTCCTCAGGGTGGAACAGAGGAAGGCAGGCCTTCCAGAACACTGCCTAAAACAGGATGTGGGGACTAAGTGGAATTCAACCCTAGCAATGCTGGAACACATCCTTGAGCAGAAGGCTCTCCATGCCATGGCCTGTGATCATAACATTGGCATAGAGAGACCTTTAGGCAGGGAGGACTGGGCCATAATTGGGCAGATTGTGGCAGTCCTCAAACCTTTCCTCTGTTACAGAACACCTAAGCCACAAGGATGCCAGCATTGGTCATGTGCTCCCACTCTTCAACCACCTTCAGAGCAAATTGGAGCGGTTCAAGTCGGCTGAGGAACACTTTGCCTGGTGGTGGCCCTCAACCTGATGTGTTGGCTCTGCTAAACACATTTCTGATGGAGTTGGGCAGGCGCATGCAGGAGTTGACCGCCTCTTGCCCAGAACTGATGCTGGCTGCCATGTGTGAGCCTCGCATCAAGGGCAAAATGGCTGTGCAGTGTAGTGCTCTGACAACTTGGCGGGACAGACTAATCGACAGGGTGCGTCAGAAGGAAAGGCAGATGGTAAGGCTGGGAGAAGAGGAGGAAGAAGATATTGAAGACCCCCTCTCCCATGCATCATCTAGTGAAGTGAGCAGAGCTCCTGCCAGCGGAGCATCTTCTGTCTTGGCTGAGGCACTTGACACCCTAATGGGAACCTCCAGCACAGTGTGCCCCAAGAAACCCATATCAGCAAAGGAGGTTGTCATGTCCTAGTTGTCAGCCCCACCAGTGCACCCCACCACAGATCCAATGTTTTTTAGTCAGGAGAAGAGCGAGTAGTGGCCTGCCCTCACAGATATTGCCAAGGAGCTACTGTCCTGCCCTCCGACAAGTGTCCAGAGTGAGCGGATGTTTTCTGTGATGGGAAACATCCTGTCACCCCAAAGATCCCAGTTGTCCCCCCAGCTAATGGAGCAGTTAGCATTTTTGAAAATCAAATTTGCCAAAGCTGGGGTACCCCTCCCTCACTCAACATTCCTTGAACTGACTGTCTGCAGCAGAGATGGCCATTTGGTCTTAGTAGTTGGTCCCTGTACCTCCACACAATCCCTCCCCTCGCTTCTCATCTACCCCTATTTGCTTGTGACATCATCTGGGGTGGACGAGAAGAGAGGAGGTGCCGCCAGGGAGGAGCGGAGAGAGAACTTATTACACACGCTTCCTGCACTACTCTGCATGCTGGCTGGTAAACGCTGTGCCCTGATGTTCCCCAATGTGTCCCAATGTGCTCCAATATGCCCTGATGTTCCCCAATGTGCTCCAATATGCCCTGATGTTCCCCAATGTGCTCCAATATGCCCTGATGTTCCCCAATGTGCTCCAATATGCCCTGATGTTCCCCCCACCATTCTCCTCATTTACACATATGACTGCTAGAACAGATAAAAAGACATTTAGGGAAATTGATCAAAATTGGAGCAAACAGAATCCGGAGCAGTTGCCCATGGCAACCAATCAGCTTCTCTTCAGTTCGTTCCGTTAAGATTTGAAAATGAAAGACAAACAGATTGTCTGCCATGCACCGCTGTGACCCCGTACAGTGCGGGGGTTCAAAACTGGAGCAGGCAGCCATGTGCTCATTATGAGGGGCTCCCACCATCCCTGTGCTGTGCTGACTTCCTCCTGGGGCTGTACCCCTGCTGTGCTCAGTATGTCAGCACAGCACAGGAATGGTGGAAACCCTTCATAATGAGCACAGCAGAGGTACAGCCCCAGGAGGAAGTCAGCATAGCACAGGGATGGTGGGAGCCCCTTACAATAAGCATAATGACAGTCGTCGATACGACGACAACTGATCCAAAATTCGTAAACAAAAGTTCGTATTGCGTACAAAATTTGGACGTATGGCAATTCGTATTTTCGGATCCTCCCGAGCGTACAAATTTGAGATTCGTACAAAACTAATCACACATGTCTAACATGTACTGTGACATACTGAAGAGCATGATCCCCCTCCCTTCGGAGACTGGGCCGCAGGGCAGAACTCTGAGGATCTGAAGAAAAGAAAAAAAGTTGTTGCTCTACATAAAGATGGCCTAGGCTATCTTTATGGTTTTTTTTTTTTTGCAAAGTGTATCTAGTTTCATTGCAGAAAATTCCTCAGTTTTTGCTGTAATGTATATATTTTTTCTCTCTGAATTACATAGTGTGGACATTAAAGCAAATTTCCATCAAGGCATTGAAAGCAGAGAGGAAATGAATATGGTCTGGAGGTAAATAAAATGTAACAGGAATAAGCTGGATGAGACATTTGGCCGCTATTGGCGACCTCATACTCCTTCCAGGAAGCGTTTTATTATGGTACAGCATGCACTCAATATAAGCACAGCTGGGCTCTCGCTGCTCTCGTTTTTTCCTGAGGCTTCAGATTTACTGTGAGCAAAAATTCTCAAAATCCAAATGAACTTTAAATTAAAAGCCCAGCCAGAAGTCCCCCCCGTATAGAGTGGTGAGGAGGGGGGACTTCACTGCACTCTGTGTTGGGGCAATTATCCTTGTTCTGGGCAGCAGCAGTCACTTGGAAATGAAGCAGACTCTCCCCAGGGACACAGCAATAAAGAATGTCTAACCTTTCCCTACTGTACCCTAAATAAAAAAAATAAAAAAAGAACATTTTGGTTAGATATACACACACACACACACACACACACACACACACACATTATATATATATATATATATATATATATATATATATATATATATATACACACTCTATCTATCTATCTCTCAAGTAATAAAAAAATCAATCAGTCCAATTCCTGAAAATGTAAGTACTAAAACAGCGCTATAGACAAAGGCAATATGTATCCATATAGTTATAAAAAGTCCTTAATGTGCAGAAGAGGTGACAGTAGTGGTTATAATCAGCGTTGCAAGGTGATATCGGTGGTTATTCAAAATGCTATTAGTGTGCCACCCACCAGACTGTTGCAGGATTTCACCACGTGTAGCACGTCCCCCTTAGGGGGTTAAACTCACCAGACCAAGCTGTAAATAGTGCCTTTAACGAGGTATTTCCTCTCTAGCTTTACCACTATTCAAGGGTCATCCACTAAGGTCCAGCTTTCAGCAATACTCCAAACACATCATAAAACAGAGGAGAATTTGCACATAGCATAATTCCGTTTATTTTAAAATCAATGCCACAAGCTAATAAAACTCCCCATATAATAATCTGTGTACATTAAATTACAATCAAAACAGCATAAACAGATGTGTTATCACTGTATCTCCCGACGCCAGGAACCTCCGCATGTGTCTCTATGCTGACACCATGAGTCACTTCCTGGATCTGGTCAGCGGTGAAGCGCAATCGTCACTTCCTGGGAACGTCGTGTAGGCCACGCTTTGACGCGTTGCGTCACTTCCGACTTCAACAGAGGGCGTGGCTACACGACTGAAGAGGCCGGTTTATATCGCCACGTCCACCGCTGCGAGAGCCTATCACACGCCACCCAGCCCACATGACGTTGCACACTGTCATGGAAACCGGACGCGCAGAGCTCTATACACAGCGGAAGGACACAGCGAGTAAACAAACATAGTGAAATGCCCAGTGAATAGCAACATATTCACTGCGGCAATACCGGAACATCAACACCTGGAGCAACAAGCTAAAAATAAATCATTTAACAATCCTAATCAATAACCAAGCGTCAGAAAACATAACATAAAAACGAATGCATTCTCACTGGAGAGGTTTACACAGGATTACCCCACAGAGAATGCACATTATAAACACGCAATATATGTGACAGATAGTTTGGTAATTTGCAATAATTGGACGGGTCGCATATTTGTGTCATATTTTTTGGTGTGTGGAATCTGGTGCTGAGAGGTGCATTATAGGCCTTTTTTAATACACCTTGGTTCAGATATACATATGTGTATAATATTATTTATATATTTATATATATATATACACATACATTATATATATATATATATATATATATATATATATATATATATATATATAAAATTTTAAATGTAAAGTTTTTAAAAAATATAGGTCATATAGGTTATTTTATTTGAAACCTTTTTTTTTTTTTTTTTACACTGTCTCTATTTTTTTTTTCTTTTTAGCTTTGGATATAGTAGGGGGAAGTAAACCACTTCAGCTCCCACGACCCTTTTTTATGTCACACGGTATTTGTGCAGCCATTTTTTTTTTTCTGAGTGAAAAATACACACTTTAACCACCTCCCATCCCCAATTTGTCAGGAGGGCATCCATAGACATCCTCCCGTGCTCAAGCCTCCTGCCGCATGCTCTGTGATCGGCGAGTCTATGAGACTTGGCTGATCACAGATCGATCCCGACCCTTACCACGTGATCAGCTGTCAGCCAATGACAGCTGATAGTGTTATGTAAACAGAGCCGGTAATTGGCTATTTTTTCTCCTCGCGCTGGTAGCATGAGAAAAAAAAGCTGATTACCGGCGGCTGTGAAAGGGACATCAGTCCTGATCGTGGAAAGCCTCTACAGAGGCTTCTGTACAACCTACTGGTTGCCACCACCTACCAATGCCCACAGTACCACTCATCAGTGCCCACAGTGTCACCTATCAGTGCCACACAGTGCCACCTATAAAAGTCACCAAAGTTCCTCATCACCAGTGCTGCCTATCAATACCCCCTTCTGAGTGGCTGTCCAGCCACTTGAATCCCTTCTGCTGAAGAGAGAATCACCGGCTGAAATTTTTTTATACCGCTTATCGCATTATATGTCATCTACGGGTGGGAAGTGGATACCTGAAAGATCTTCGTAATTACTTATAGTGGTTCTAAAGGCTGAAGGATGACGAGGAAGACCGGGCCAGGGTTGTCGGGAAGAGGCCCTCGTTGGTGTGCCAACCCCTAGCTCACTAACTGTGTCCTGTTCCATGCAACACTTCATGGACCCCTGCTGATTGCTTCCTGCCCCTTTCATACCACTCTCGCAGGCAGGTTAACCCTTTCAGGTTCAAGGTATCCCTTAGTCAGGACTGGAGGCTCTTTGCCACTCAAGATCTCTCCAAGCCTCTGGATTCTGGGCCCCATATCAGAACTTATTAATCCAGGGAAAAAACTTTAAATAAGTTATCCATGTTTACTGGCTTACCCCTCAACCTGCAGGGGTGAAAATGCCTGAGAAGTCTCTTAAAGGGACCACAACACAACAGACCAAAAGGGCAAATAAAAGAAGAATATTCTTAGGGTTTACATGCACTTTAATAGGCTTTCTTACAGTCTAGGGCAGTGATGGCGAACATTGGCACCCCAGATGTTTTGGAACTACACTTCCCATGATGCTCATGCACTCTGCAGTGTAGTTCAGCATCATGGGAAATGTAGTTCCAAAACATCTGGGGTGCCAAGGTTAGCCATGACTGGCCTAGGGGCAGTATTTGCCGTGGTCACTTCTACCCCATAGATCAGGGTTTCTCAACCAGGATTCCATGGAACCCTCCTCCTCCAGAGGTTGCTAGGGGTTCCTTAAGCAATTTCTGCCTCTCAGATAAGTTTCCAGTGACACCATTGATCTTTTTAGCCATCTGTAGGGGGGTAATTCTCCCAGTGACCACAAGTGGAAGAAGCATTCTTTCCACTGGCCATCACACTAAAGTATCATGAGTTGTAGCTATAGTAATTTTTAGCAGGGTTTTCCTGAGACTGGAAAGTTATATCGTAACATATCAAATTGCAGGTAAAGGATTAACAGAACAGGCACCTAATGTCCATAGGTTACCCTAAGCCTATCCTAGAGACACTTAAGGAATGAGAAGCATGTTCCCGAATGGCTTAAACTTTATAGCGCCAATTAGATGGTATCTTAGTAGTCAGCCCAGGTTTAGTTAATTAACTGCATGCTAGACTTTCAAGTTCCAACTTTACCTGGCAGCCGCTCAGGCACACCCATCAGTGCAGGATCACTCCACCAGAACATAAAGGAGGCACTAACAGGGAGGTCTGCTCGCTACTCGGATGTCAAGGCTCTTATCTGAAGATTAATTGCTCCAAACCAAAAACTTTTTTTTGCACCCCCCCACGGATGTCTTAAGTGGAATGTTGAGAAAGAAAAATGCAACTTACCCCGTGACCAAATCCTTTAATGAACCCTCGCCCCATCCTTCCATACGTCTTAAAGAACTGATGGGTAAAATGTTGGGCAAAGAAAGCAAACATGAGGTTCGTGCGCTGTGGGTCGGGGATGAATTGGCGCCTTTTTAAAAAGGTCTCCACCAGTAAAGTGGCATTAGGCAGTTGCAGCTTTCCTATAAAAGAAGAAGAGAACATAAGTTGATTGCAAATGAGATCGTTTTAGCATCCAGCTAGTGTGAACATAGAAAAAAAAATAAACAGGGCTGGTTCACTCCAGAATCGCACAGGAACGAGTTCTGCAATCTGTGCAACTCCTGCGCATTTCCCTGCAGCCCTTTTCCTCTGAACGGGTTGTAAATCACATCGGAAACACACAAAAAGTAGCGCATGCACAGATTTTGAAAAACGCCTCGTGCCAAATTGCATGGTACCTTTGGCACCATGTGCTCTGGTGCCCGCCAATGCTTTGCTTTACCATTCATTGCTCTACTGACACCGTACACTGCCCTACTAACAATGTCCACTGTCTTACTGGCACCGTCCACACACCATCCACTGCTCTACCGACACCATCCACTGCCCTAGTGACATTTTTCACTGCCCTACTGACAATGTCCATTGCTCTATTGACCGACACCTTCCACTTTTAGGGTAGGCAAAGTTCATATTTTTACAGTCACGTTTGTTTTCTTTTGCAAGTTTTCCTTACCATTTAGTTAAGCCTTGCTAGTTAAATTCCTAAGACCACTTTCACACTGGGGGCGTTTTGCAGGCGCTATAGCGTTAAAAATAGCGCCTGCAAATCGCCCTAAAACAGCCGCTCCATTCACGCCCGTGTAAAAGCCCTCAGACATTCACACTGTATCGGTGCGCTGGCAGGGCGTCAGAAAAAGTCCAGCCAGCAGCTTCTTTGGAGCAGTGAACTCACCGCTCCTCCACCGTCCCTTCCCATTGAAATCAATGGGGCAGTGCTGTCACACCGGCGGCATTTTGCAGGAGGATTTATCCCCTTTTCAGCTGCTAGCAGGGGTTAAAATCTCCCCGCTAGCACTGCTAAAACAACGGTAACGCAGCGCTAAAAATAGCGCCACTTTACCGCTGACACCCGTGGCAGCACAGCGTGAAAGGGGCCTAAAAGAAAAGGGCCCCAATCCCCAGTGATCTTTGACCTTTTTTTTTTTTTTTTTATGTTGTTCAGATCGCTCTCCACTTCCCAAAAGGTTGTCTATTCCCCCTGCTCCGGGGTATTCAGAAGAAGTGGAGACTTTCCTGGCAAAGTAATTGTAACGATTGAATAAATAACAAGATAAGAGTTTCTACATCCTTTCTATGCACAGGAAAGATGTTAACCGAGAGTTCATGAAAATCAATTCACAACTCTTCTGGCAGGTAAGAGTTTCTTGGAAGTCTAATCCACCTTCTCGCTGTGTATCCCTATAGGATTTGTTGCAGGATTTGGAGTCATCCGTTCAGCATATACAATGCTCCCACACCTTACAGCCTCGGTGGGGAATGTACTACACAAGTATCTGCAGATTCCTGGGTCAGCATAAAATCAACAAAAACTGAGATAAAACATAATACATGGCACGGTTTATGCCGACTTTCAAGAACAGTGCAGCATTTTTCCTTAATTAGGTCATGCTCCATCAGCCAGGAAATGGTTTCCACTTTTGCAGGAGAGAATTAAATTGCTCAAAAAAAAGTGAGAAATATGTATGAGCACCAGCTGGTGTCATCGCCGGAATCGGTCTGGACACAAAGAACTTTTTTTTTATTACTCATCCTATCACTTTGTGAGTGATGTATGAATGAAGAAACCCAGAAAAATCAACCGGAGATGATTGATAGAGATGGATGAACTTCCGACGGGACGTTTCGCGAACCGCGAACACAGCCAAAAGTTTGCGAACCCCACAGTTTGCGGCGGGCCCCATTCAATGGCAGGCAAACTTTAAAAACCTACAGGTCATATTTTCAGCCACAAAATACTTACTAGCTGTGCACACATAGTCCCACCACATGGCCACTGACATAACATGTATGAAGTGAATCTGGGATCGACAACTACAAGCACTCTTTTTTCATATGTGAAATTTTGCCAAATTCAGGACTCAGGAGCGCATGAAGGCAATGGAGGAGAGGAAAGGTCAGGGTAGGCTATGAAGAGGGTGCAGGAGATGATCACCAGCACCGCGATATAGAGCGCGCACTGACACCAGCACCGTGATATAGAGCGCGCACTGACACCAGCACCGTGATATAGAGCGCGCACTGACACCAGCACCGAGATAGAGAGCACTGACAGCAACACCGATACCAGCAACCCGCTGCTGGGCCCCAAAAATAGGACACTGCTCAACCTCTTCAAACAGGAGGAGGGTACAGGCATATAGTATGATGTGCATTTTTTGTACAAGGAAGTGAGCCAAATGTAGAAAAAAGGTCTGTGTGCTTGATTAAATAAATTGTTTATAGAGATATACATGGTCTACTGGTCACATATGTTGAAATCCTCCGAGATCCAAGCCTCATAAATTTTTATAAATGTGAGGTAGTCAACACTGTCGTGATCTAGGCGAGTGCCACGATCCCCCCTGTTGTGCTGAACGTCCTTTCGGACAGGACACTGGACGAGGGGCAAGCCAACAGTTCTATTGCAAATTGGGCAAGCTCTGGCCAGAGGTCAAGCCTGCCCACCCAGTAGTCCAGGGATTCATCACTCCTCAGAGCGTTCACATCGGCCATTAACCCGATGTAGTCGGACACCTGTCGGTCTAGGCATTCCCTGATGCTGGATCCGGATGAGACCTGTCGATGGGTCGGCTGAAAGAATGACCTCATATCAGAAGTCACCAACACCTCTTCAAAGCGGCCTCCTCTTGCAGGTGCTGTTGGATTGGTACCCGCAACTCTCTCTGGAAATGGGAATTCCTCCTCTGCCAGCGCACGCAAAAGCAGAATGCAGCCTTTCTCGAAGCAAGGCCTGGAAGTGCTCCATTCTGACAGTCCTCTGTGACGGTGGTAACATTTCCGCATTTTGGGCTTGTACCGGGGGTCTAAGTACGTTGCCACCCAGTACTGGTCCTTGACCCTTATGCTTTTTATACGGGGGTCCCTGTTAAAAAACTGGAGCATTTGCACTAAACTGGAAGCGGTGTGGTGGCCTGGCTCCTGCTCATCATCCAGGATAATGTCAGAGCGCGTAGAGTAGCCCCCCTGGGAATTCATCCAGCACTGCGACTTCCTCATCTTCCCACTCCTGCTCCTCCATGGCTTGATCAATGACACGACGCAATGCACGCTCCATAAAGAAGGCATAAGGTACCATGTCACTGATGGCGCCATGGCTGCAACTGACCAGTTTGGTGATCTCATCAAATGGCCGCAGAAGTCTGCATGCATCGCGCATGAGCAGCCACTGACACGGCGAAAAAAAAAACACAGCTCTCCAGAACCTGTTCTGCCACAGAGTTCGTACAGGTAGACGTTAACTGCATGTTTCTGCTGGAGCAGCCTATCAAGCATATAGAGGGTTGAGTTCCATCGCGTCGGGCAATCGCAAATAAAACGTCTGACCGGCAGATTGTGTCGCGGCTGAATGTCAGCAAGGCGGGCCATGGCCGTGTAAGATCTTCTGAAATGGGCTGAGATTTTCCTTTCCTGCCGCAAGATGTCCTGGACCCCAGGGTATTTGACAACGAATCGCTGCACGACCAAGTTTAAGACATGTGCCATGCATGGCACATGCATAATTTTGCCTTGTTTCAATGTGCTAAGCAGATTGGCACCATTGTCACACACCACTTTACCAACTGTAAAATTGAGCGGTGTTAGCCACTTATCTGCCTGTGAACGCAAAGCTGAAAGGAGTGCGGGGCCAGGGTGGCTCTTGGCTTCCAGGCACAACAGACGCAGCACAGCATGGCAACGTCTCACCTGGCATGTCGAATAGGTTCTGGGGAGCTTGGGCGGTGCAGCGGAAGAGACGCTAGCAGCGGAAAAGGAGAAGTCAGCCAGGGAGGAGGATAGAGTAGGAGGAGAAGAAGAGCCAGGCCTGCATACAATCCGTGGCGGTAAAACCAACTCTACACGGGTGCTACGGGTTACATGCTTAACAGCCGTCAGAAGGTTCACCCAGTGGCCAGTAAAAGTTCTATACCTTCCCTGCCCATGTTTGCTAGACCACGTGTCTGTGGTCAGATGTATCTTGGCACCGACACTGTGTGCCAGAGATACATTCACTTGCCGCTGAACATGGCCATATAGCTCTGGGATGCCCTTCTGTGAGAAATACTTCCTTCCTGGGACCTTCCATTGTGGTGTTCCAATGGCCACAAATTTTCAAAAGGCCTCCGAGTCCACCAGTTTATATGGCAGTAGTTGGCGGGCTATCAGTTCTGACAAGCCAGCCATCAACCATTGGGCAAGAGGGTTATCCGGCGTCATCATTTTACGCTTGAACATTTGGCCCACGGAAGCCTGCCTTTTTGCAGAAAAACGTGAGGATGGCATGATGGAAGGTGAAGTGGAGGACAATTGTGAGGAGAGAGGAGAAGGAGAAGTAGAAGACGAGGCTGGACGGTGAGAGCCTGGAGTGTGGCTTTGTGTGTTCCGTTGCTCCCACTGGGCTCGGTGATGGCAGCTCATGTGCCTTCTTAAGGCGGTTGTCCCTGGGTGAGTGTTGGGCTTACCGCGACTTATGCGTTGACTGCAAAGATTGCAGATGGCAACACTATTGTCAGCAGCGGACATGTTAAAAAAAAGCCCAGACTGCGGCGCCATGTGCCGGCGTCCTGGGAGCGCCAGATGTGACCGTACATGGTTGATGCCTCGCTCCTGATACAGTCGCAGTCTGCTTTGTCCCTCCTGTGCAATGTAAGTTATTCCTGCTTCTCCTCCCTATCTGCTGGTCCATATCTCCCTCTGAACTCCCCTCCTCTTCCTCTCTTGTGGGCACCCACGTGACATCACTAGACACGTCATCATCGACGTCACCTTCCCCACCGCTATATTTAGAGATCTCGGAGTAGGCAGCAACAACGGGGACCAACCTCCTCCTTGGGCTGATCTGGGTACTGTCGTCAGACTCCTGAGTGGCGGTTGTTGCTACCTCCTCCTCCAATGCCAAGAGTGGCTGCGCATCGGAAATGTCTTGATATGGATCGGAAAATAATTCCTGTGACTCAAGCGGAAGGTATATGGTGGTGGGGGTGTTGGTGGTAGTGTCTTTGGGGGTGCACATAGCAGAGAGTGAAGAATAGGGTGCAGATCGAGAGGATGAGGAGGGTGCAGAAGAGTAAGGCTGAGTGAGCCACCCAACCAAGTCTGGTGCGTCCTTTGACGTAATCGCACGCACCTTCTGCAATTTGCCATTTGGGACCTTTGTGGACCTAGTAGCTAGTGATTTGCAGACCGTCCCTCCGTCCCTACACTGATAAAGGACTGATGCAGAATAGGGCAGTAATCTGCAGCACAGCCCTGCACCAGCACCCTATATATTGTACACCTATACCAGTCCTTACAAGGACCTTTGTGGACCTAGTAGCTAGTGATTTGCAGTGTCCCTCAGTCCCTACACTGATAAATGACAGCTGCAGAATCGGGCAGCAGCCAAGTATAATATTCTATATTTGAAAGAAAGTATATTATACGTGTACAACCATATATACTGTACACATACCAGTCCTTAAAAAGGACCTTTGTGGACCTAATAGTAATCGCTAGTGATTAAACTGACTTCCCCTGCTGCACACAGCGTTCTGTCCCTCCCTACACTGACAAAAGACAGGCTGCTGCAATCACCAGCACAGCAGTGCACTGAACCCTATATACTGTACTACACCTATACCAGTCCTTAAAAGGACTTTTGTGGACCTAATAGCTAGCGATTTGTGTCACTACAGTCTCTCCCTGCTACACACAGCGTCCTGTCCCTACACTGACATAAGACAGAATGTAAAATGGCCACCAGATCAGGTCTATTTATAAGGTAGGGGGAATGTCCAAGTGTCCATGTGCTGAAATGTCTCAATTGGCTGTTCTGTACCCCATGATGGATGTGTCATCATGGGTCAAAAGTTCTTTCACACTGTAAACACATATGTCCGCCGGGTGAACAGCGGCAATAGTCCGCCGATCGGGCGAATTGCAAACACGCAAAATTTGCCGCGAACCGACCGCCGGACAAACAGTTCGGCCATCCCTAATGATTCAACCCTATGGTCGAAGAAGTCATGTCTATAATAAAATTATAGTACATTTTTTAAAGCCCAATTGGCGTCTCACTTTTTTTTTTTTTACTTGTTATGCATTCCAACTTACAGTGCCTTGAAAAAGTTTTCACGCATTTATTTTTTATTTTTTTTTATTTTTACACAAAATTGTCAATTTATAAGATATTTCTAACACATAGCATGTATATAGCAAAAATTACACCCCAAAATACATTCTGCTACTCCTCCCGAGTATGGCGATACTACATGTGTAGGACTTTTACACAGCCTGGCCACATAGAGAGGCCGAACATTGAAGTAGTACGTTCAGGCGTTCTAGGAGCATAAATGACACATCTCATTTCATTCCTACCCATCACACTTTTGAAGGTCCTGGAGCACCAGGACAGTGAAATTATCCACAAAATGACCCCATTTTGGAAAGCAAACACCCCAACGTATATTCTATGAGACATGGGCTGCAAATAGGTACTCGGGTACTCTGATGGCCTGGTGACAGGTCCTCGGGTACCCCGATGTGCCCTGACAGGTCCTCGGGTACCCCGATGTGCCCTGACAGGTCCTCGGGTACCCCGATGTGCCCTGACAGGTCCTCGGGTACCCCGATGTGCCCTGACAGGTCCTCGGGTACCCCGATGTGCCCTGACAGGTCCTCGGGTACCCCGATGTGCCCTGACAGGTCCTCGGGTACCCCGATGTGCCCTGACAGGTCCTCGGGTACCCCGATGTGCCCTGACAGGTCCTCGGGTACCCCGATGTGCCCTGACAGGTCCTCGGGTACCCCGATGTGCCCTGACAGGTCCTCGGGTACCCCGATGTGCCCTGACAGGTCCTCGGGTACCCCGATGTGCCGTGACAGGTCCTAGGGTACCCCGATGTGCCGTGACAGGTCCTCGGGTACCCCGATGTGCCGTGACAGGTCCTCGGTTACCCCGATGTGCCGTGACAGGTCCTCGGGTACCCCGATGTGCCGTGACAGGTCCTAGGGTACCCCGATGTGCCGTGACAGGTACTCGGGTACCCCGATGTGCCGTGACAGGTCCTCGGGTACCCCGATGTGCCGTGACAGGTCCTCGGGTACCCCGATGTGCCGTGACAGGTCCTCGGGTACCCCGATGTGCCGTGACAGGTACTCGGGTACCCCGATGTGCCGTGACAGGTACTCTGAGGGGTGGCGACAGGTCCTCTTTATTGGGGGGGGGCAGGCAGGCAATCAGTGTGATTGGTGTACACTAGGCGGTAACAAGATGTTACCGCAATCTCCTCCTCACACACGATCGGTGTGTGAGGAGGAGAACAACCTGGTAACATCTTGTTACCGTGGTTTGTTTACATTTTAGTGATCGGCTGTGAAAGGATCACAGCCGATCACGTGGGTAAACAGCCGGCCAATGGCTGTTTACCAGCATCGGTGACGAGCAGTGTTCCCGGGGAACACGCCGCCACCGACGTGCACGCGCAGGGCGCTCACGATCGCACGCATGCGCCGTGCACAGTCGGGGTGCGACCATCTGTGATCGGCCGTGACTTCATCACAGACGATCACGTGGTAAACAGCCATAACGAATGGCTGTTCACCCCCTTCGGTGGCGAGCGGTGTCTCCGTGACACGCCGCCACCGAAGAAACAGGGATGCGCGCGCACGATTGCGCGCATTCCCTGTTTAAACGGGAGGCCGTCATATGACGGCCTCCCGCCACAATAGGTGCGCCGCCTGGCCGTCATTGGACGGCCACCGGTCAGCAACTAGTTAAGTGAATCATCTGGAAACCTAAATGTAGCTCTGCCGGGCTGTAGTCAGCCTGAGCACAAATGGATAGTTCTGCTATGTTCAGGTTTTCCCTAAGCTCTGTGTTATTTTTTTGCTTCTGCCTGCTGATACCCTGTTTCCCCAAAAATAAGACCTAGCGTGATTGTCGGTAATGGCTGCAATATAAGCCCTACCCACCCAAATAAGCCCTACCCTGTTTCCCCAAAAATAAGCCCTACCCTGCAAATAAGACCTACACGGACTTTAACTGGGGCTTATTTGGGGGAGTAGGGCTTATATTGTAGTCATCACTGACAATCACGCTAGGTCTTATTTTCAGGGAAACAGGGTAGGGAATGTCCCCAGCAAGACCTGCAAGTAGATCCAAGAATTTTAAAATCTCCTTGGCCAACCAATAGAAGGTTTCCTGCCTGTGGTGCATGCTGGGGGAAGGTATAAATATTTGGGAGAGACCTTCAAACGTTCTCTTTTCTCTGAGGGCGTGTGCTGTTGTTCCTGACCTTCCAGGCCTGCAGCTTGTGGAGGACACATCTTCCTGAGAAAAGTAGGCCAAAGCCTCAGCATCAAGCTTTCACTGTCTGGCCAGAGGTGTTGCCCAGGAAAAGGGAATCCGAATTCTGGATTGAAGCACCGGGGAAGAACCACGATTGCCAGAGAGTGTTTTGCGAAGAGCAAGGTGAATGCTTGAACACTGCAGGAAGTCATGTTGCTCATCCAGGTGCTGTTACCACTTTCAGTTAAGAGGATGCAGAGTACCGGTCTGGCTATGTCTATAGTGCCATCAAGAGATGCTAGTCTTCATCAAGTCTTCACACAGGTCCCTTGGTGCATTCTGTTGTGATTTTATTAACATCGACTGCTGTGCCTAGAAGGAGGGTGAGGCTTTTATCTCCTGAAACGTGTTGGCTGCATCTGATGCCCTTAACCATTGAAGTCCTTTATGCGGGATGTGCTTTTGTACCAGACGCTCTACCTTATGCATCCAAGAATTTACCATCTGGTTTTGTTGTGGAAATTTTATGTGTGTTTTATAGCTTGTCATCTGTCTCCCTGTGTCTGATTTAACCGAGGAGCACTCTAGTTGAACTGGGTACTAACATTTATAGGTAAAGTTGATCCGGGGAAAATCCGATTGACTCTCAGGGGATCAAGAAGAATTTTTTTCCCCTGCTTTAGCAAACTGGATCATGCTCTGCTGGGGTTTTTTTTGCCTTCCTCTGGATCAACTGTGGGTATAGAATTGGGTATATGGGATTGTATGATTTTTTTTTTTTTGTGGTTGAACTAAACTGGTGTCTTTTTTCAACCTGACTAACTATGTAACTATGAATCTGGACCAGCGGTAAAACTGTCAGTATGAAAACCTTCTCATGGGCTCATTGACGTGTTCTCAGTGTGTGTGGGCGTTTGTCGGTTTGTAAATATCAAGCACAATGTGCTGGGCTTCTTGCCTTCAAATGTCTATGCACATTAGAGAAGCGAAGTCTGCATAACGAGAGAAACTTATATATTTCTGCTATGGCTACGCTATCCCTTTTGGATACAGATCTGTTTTAATAAGAGGATATTGATATGTGCCTTGTCAATATATTTGTACCGTATATTGACAACAGCAGATCTTCTCATGCCTGTAAGAGCAAGTAGAATGATCTTACTAGATACTGGTTACTCTGAGCAGTATTGAGTGGGCTCCATGCTGACCAAGATGGTGGATGCCCTTCTCTTTAGTGTGGTCATTTCCTGTGTAGTAATTTCCTGTGATGTAATTTTGCACGGAGGAAGCGATTGGCTTTTGGGGCCATGACTTCCTGCTTGTCATTTCCTTTTGTTGCCGATGAATAAAAGGTGCCTGTGCTCCTGAGGGCAGACAGTCGAGCTGTGGAGCTAAGGATGTAAGATGGCGGTCATGTTCGTGTTACTTGGGATGATACGGGAAACAGGGACATGAGATAAGATGCATTATACCAAGAGGCTGAAAGGGTGCTTAATAGCGCAGGAGACGGATTACGCATAGCGAAATCTCCACTTCAACATATTAAATTTCCACAACAGCTTAAAGGTGCTTCTCTGTATTGGCTGTGAGGAACACTTTTTTGCAGTCTGAGCGTTGTTCTTTTGGGTTTCCTGTGGCCTCTCTTGAACTTGATTTGCCTCTAATATACTCTAAAATAAGTGACTGGTACCCATCTGTTAACGTCCTCACTGCGTAATAAAAATCCAACCCAGGAGGGGGAAACTCAGCCCACCTGACCTCTGAGGGTCTCGAATAGCTTCTAGGGGGTAAGAAGATGCTACACATAGTAGGAAGCTTCCCTTTGCACAAGAGCAGCAGTCCACTTCTCATGCGTGTTGCCGGAAAAGGGCAGCTTATGTGCCTTCTTACCCCCTAGAGGCTATTAGAGACCCCCAGAGGTCATGTGGGGCTGACTTTTCACCTCAGGGTTTGATTCTTATCGTGTAGTGAGGATGTGAGCAGATGGGTGTCAGTCACTTACTTTACTCCAAGTATTGTGCAGGGGGCAAGTGGGATTGCTGAACTCTACAGGAGAGCAGCAATCCAGTTCTCAATCATGTTGCCGGAAGAGTTCAGCAATCCCACTTGTCCCCCTTGCACAGTACTTGGAGTAAAGTAAGTGACTGACACCCATCTGCTCACATCCTCACTATGGGATAAGAATCCAACCCAGGAGGGGGAAACCCAGCCCACCTGAACATGGGAAATGTAGTTCCAAAACATCCGGGGTGCCAAGGCTCGCCATCACTGATCTAGGGGGTAAGAGGATGCTACACATAGTAGGAAAAAAACACAAAGAAAGAGGCGCCTTTGTAGATGTTTAAAAACTTTAATACTGCATAAGATTAGGAACTCACATTTGAGTAGAAGGTATAGGCATGTGGGTCCCAACATGGGTAAGTCCTAGCGTTGACGATCCTGCTCTCCCGGTCCTTCACGCTCGGGCACTATCTTAATGGAATCCACCGCTGAAAGGGAAGGGCCCCGGCTCTGGCGGAGAGACTCAGAGCAAGGCGTGAACCGCAAGGGTAGGATGGTGCCAGAGGATGACGTCACACCATGATGGCACCATTAGCGTGAAGGACCAGGAGAGCAGGACCGTCAACATTAGGACTTTCCCTTGTTGGGACCCACATGCCTATACCTTCTACTCAAACGTAAGTTGTTATTCTTATGCAGTATTAAAGTTTTTAAACGTCTACACTCAGAGGCGCCTATCTCCTTGTGTATTTTACCTTTGGAACTTGGTTTCTGTTCCCATATGTTGGCAGCCTTGAGTGTTTTGGACTCTTCATTCCCCATATGCCATTGACCATCTATATAGACTAATATAGGACTGTATATATCCCACGACAGACTGCAAAGCTATTGAGATAATTATGACTTTAGGTTTGTGCTTCTTTACTTGTGTCTACACAAAATAGAAGGCTGCCCTTTGCCTGCAGTGCACTTAAGAACTGGACTGTTGCTCTTGCACAAAGTTCAGTGATCCCACATGCCCCCTGTGGAGTACTTTAGAGTACCATGCAGGGGGCATGTATGAGCACTGCAGAACTGGAATGCTGAGCTCTATGTGAGAGAGCAACTGTCTGACTCTCCAGCGTGCTTCCGGCAGCACATTGCATAACAAGTCATAACAGCGTGAGACTTCAATTGGGCTTTAAAGCAAAATAAGTGATGAAGCAGCTTCATACTACAAAGGAACAGTAAATGTGAAGCCTAGATCCTGACCACACTCTCAAACTATGAGGCCAATTTAAGAAGGCCATCTACTAAACACTGAAGTATCTCCCCATAAAAGATAAGTCTTTCCTTCATAAACGCTTACAAGATTTATTTTTATTTTTCTTGGTTCTAGTTTTCCAGACTTTTATTAGGGTAGGTTTTGTTTCCATTTAGATACACAAAGAGCTTAGTGGAATTCTTCTTTCATAACATTTTCAATTAAACATAAGTGACTCACAAAACGTGAGCAATCATTGCTCAGACACGCCTGGAAGACTGGACTACCCACTCAAAAGGGTACGAATTGACTCATAGGACATCACCACCAGCAGGGCCATCTTTAAGGTAGGGCAAAAGGGGTAGCTGCCCTGGGCCCTGTCATTGTTGTGGGGGACCAAAGCAGCTGCCTCATACTTGCTCAACTATCCCAGGTAAATTCCCTCATCCCTTGGAGGTTTTTGGTCCCGTGTCCTGATATCTCAGTGTGAAGTTCTGATATAAATGATGCCCAGCTCGGTGTACAGATGACTCACCTTCAGACCCTGTGTTTACAAGTAAATACCGGCATTGGTATGCAATAAGTGGCAGCATTCATATGTAAATAGTGGTGGACCGCCAGCATTCATATGTAAATTGAGGTGGTATTCATATGTATATCATGCCCCCCTGAGGTCACCTATACTGAATGTTGCCCACTGGGGAGCTAAAGGGACATGTTGGAAAGTCCTGCTTACAAGTGTGGTCATTAACGTGTCAGTTCAATGTGAACAGAGTCTATTTCCTAAACCTAACGTCAACTGAATGGCTGCCCAGGCATACCTCCACAAGGCAGAAGTTCTTTTCTCTCATGCTATGGGATTGCCTCTACAGTGCCTTACGCCAGACCCAACATGCACTCCTTTGAATAAATTCAGACCAGGCTCGGAACAAAGGAGTGCATGCTGGGTCTGGCGTAAGGCACTGTAGAGGCAATCCCATAGCATGAGAGAAAAGAACTTCTGCCTTGTGGAGGTATGCCTGGGCAGCCATTCAGTTGAAGTTAGGGTTAGGAAATAGACTCTGTTCACGTTGAACTATATTGGTAAAGAAATTTCAAGTAGAGTTGCATCAACTGTTCCGAGCCTGGTCTGAATTTATTCAAAGGGGTGCATGTTGGGTCTGATGTAAGGCACTGTAGAGGCAATCCCATAGCATGAGAGAAAAGAACAGATGAGCCGTTGAGATTTAGGGTGTACTCACACAAGGGTGTGCTACTTTGCCCAAGCACATTTGACTTCCAAAGTCCAGTTTGATTAAACTGTGTGATCACTCCTTACCATGATCAGGTACTGTTCAGTGTCCTGCTTGAATGCGGTAGTCTCAGGCATGATTTGGTTGGACTTGCAATATGTCTGACCAATAACTGTGCCCAAGTAATGAACTCTCATAGATCACAGACAGAACACAGATCACTGTTGTCTGGTTGGCGTAATGATGCAAGTGTGCCTGGGCTTCACACAACGTGAGCCCGAACCAGTGGGGAAGTGGGGACAAACGGCATGTCACAATGTAACTGTGCCTAGTGTGAGTACACAGAGGTTCCAGACAACATCCAAGCATGAGGAACACCAAGATGGACCTCTACCTTGTGGAGGTATGCCCGGGCAGCCATTTAATTGTAGTTAGGGATAGGAAATGGACTCTGTTCACATTGAACTTTATAATTTCAAGTAAAGCTACATCAACTGTTCTGAGCCTGATCTTAAGTTATTGAAAGGGGGGGGGGGGTGCATGTTGGGTCTGGCGTATCAAAGGAACCCTTTAACAACATAATATGGCAATATCAAATAAAAAATAAAAAAGTTTTGGACCAAGCATTATAAAATGTAGCAGACATGCCATCAAAAACAATACTGCCAAGGTACTAGACAACATCTTACCTTTGGTTCCCATTGGTGTGGGACAATCATCTGGCACAGGGGGTAGAACCCGTGTGAAGTAGCTTACATTGGAATATGCTTCCCAGCTAATATAACCGTATGCAGAGTTATAGGTCGGGGGGCTGGGTATCAGATTGGATCGCACTGTTAAAAAAAAAAAAAAAAAAAAAGGGATGAAAAGTTCAGATAATGATTTGTATGAAGAAACTATTTATGGAAGAACGTCTACATAAAAACGTCAACTCACCCAAAGAGCATATTTCAATTGAGGGCAGAGGCGCAAGTAGCCCCTTCCACCCAATGCCGGAACACAAAAGGGTCTTCCCCAAACTGTTACCACAAGGTTGGAAGAGTACAATTGTCTAAACCCCCACTTTTGTACAAGTGACTCAAAGTACAGGGGCAGAATTGTGCATTTTTTGCCCCATAGGCTTGTAAATAGAAACACCCAAAAAACACAACAAAATGCATTATTCAAACATTTACCACCCCCCCCCCTTAAAGTCTATGGGGCCAAAAATATGTGATTCTGCCCCAAATAGCTTGTGTACTTTGAGCTTTACACGACACGTGGCTCTACAACAGTCACACCCCTTTAAGAAAATTGAGATCCTTCCTCTAGACTGGAGTGTTGTAGACTGTAGTCTTTGGGAGTTGCGTAACAATAAGCTCCAGGTGTGAATGGGGGCATAAGTGGGAACTTTCTTCCCCTTATTCATGTCTCCACCCCCTTTCTTTCTGCTGGAGCCACTCATCTTGACTGTCTGGTCCCTGTGCATGCCTACATGGGGGGAGGTACAAGTCTATTCACCAGTAGTATAAGTATGGGAGAAGGCTGGGTTCAGGGGTTCTTGCCCGCTCAGAGCCATACATGCTGTGAAGGAGGACCATTGCGCCTTGCAGTCTTGTAAGAGGCACTGAGCTTCCTGAGAACATCCAGATGGATTTCCACCTTGTGGAGGTATGCCTGGGCAGCCATTAAGTTCTAGTTAGGGTTAGGAAATAGATTCATTGAACTGTATCCTTAAAGAACTTTTAAGTAGCTTGAGCCTGAGGTCCCAGTGTAATGACGCAAGTGTGCCTGAACTTGGCACAATGTAAACGTGAACCAGTGAGGACAATCGTACTCAGCCATGGCACAATGCAACTGTGCTTAGTGTGAGAACACCGAGGTTTCAGACAACTTCCAAGCACGGGAAACAAGATGGACTTCTGCCTTGTGGAGGTATGCCTGGGCAGCCATTCAGTTGTAGTTAGGGTTAGGAAATAGATTAATTGAACTGTATCCTTAAAGAACTTTTAAGTAGCCTGAGCCTGGCCTGAAGTTACTCAAAGGGGTGCATGTTGGGTCTGGCGTATCAAAAGAACCAGGGTCTGCAAGGCATATGTGGGGTACAAAGCTCAGCTACTAAAAGGGGCAGGACAAAATGAAAGAGAAAGGTGGGAGGAGGCGGGGTAAAATTAAAAGGAGAGGCGGGACGAGTTCAAGCAAAATGAAGAGAGGGGGTGGGAGGAGGCAGGATTGTCTGCCAGTCCCTCCCAGTACTTCTAGGTCCCTTGGTGAGCAGTCATTGATCCTGCACAGGACTTACTCCATCATCCTAGGACCTAGGCCAGTGATGGCGAACCTTGGCACCCCAGATGTTTTGGAACTACATTTCCCATGATGCTAAACTTCATTGCAGAGTGCATGAGCATCATGGGAAATGTAGTTCCAAAACATCTGGGGTGCCAAGGTTCGCCATCACTGACCTAGGCTATCGGGTCCATGCTCAGCATATAGCTAATAGTACAGAAGACAAATAGAACTCCTGGTGGTCGGCCACTGATCTGGAACACACATGCAGTGAGGGGTGATTGACTGCCAAGGTGGTACACCCCCTCCTACATAAAAACACTCAACCCAGGGCAGCTGCTCCTCTTTAACCCCGCCCCCCCTCTTGTTCTAGTCCTGCGTCCTGGACCCATGCCCAGCCTGTGACTGGAAGTGAAAGGAGAAGCAGCACCGCGATGAGCTTAACTCTGTCACTCTGCTCTCTCTTCCTGTCAGCATACTCCTGAGTGGCTCCTTGCACTGCTTCTTTCTCACACTCTAGCCCTGCTGTATAGGGACTACAAGAGGCTGATACCAGGTCACATTCAGGCATTTACACTAATTGCCTGTGAAATACATTTAATGATATTAATGTTTACAGAGCTGAAGCATGATTGGCCATGTATGAACCGCCTTCCATATGAATGAGCTGCACCCAGGGCGGCTGCTCCTCTTTTTCCAGCCCTGCACCACAGACCCACTCCCATCCTGTGAATGGACAGTGAAAGGAGAAGCAGCACAGCAATATGTTTATCTCTCTGCCACTCTGCTCTCTCCTCCTATCAGCATGCTCCTGAGTTGCTTCTTCCTCTCACACTCCAGCACTGCTGTACAGGGACTGCAAGAGGATAAGACCGATGATATTTTATTAATTAATACAGAATTGCATTGATTTGTGTCTTTGATATCTGCTTGGAGTTCAGCTATATGGATACTGAGCTCTTACCTGTCAAAACGAGCCGGACAATGATATCCCGGATAAAAGTAGCATTTATTATATCCCAAAACCACTTGTAACGAGTCAAGATGTAGTGATAAAAGGAAGGACTTGGGCGGATGAATTCCCGAATCCTAGCCCATAATTCAGCTGAAAGTGAAAAGAATAAAACGATCAGAAAAGAAAAAAACACACACACACACACACACACACACACACACACACACACACACACACACAATAATATAATATATTATATACACACACACACACACACACAGTATCTCACAAAAGTGAGTACACCCCTCACATTTTTTTTAAAATATTTTCTTCTATCTTTCCATGTGACAACACTGAAGAAATGACACTTATCTACAATGTAAAGTAGTGAGCGTACAGCTTGTATAACAGTGTAAATTTTCTATCCCCTCAAAATAACACACAGCCATTAATGTCTAAAAAGCTGGAAACAAAAGTCAGTACACCCCTAAGTGAAAATGTCCAAATTGGACCCAAAGTGTCAATATTTTGTGTGGCCACCATTATTTTCCAGCACTGCCTTAACTCTCTTGGGCATGGAGGTCACCAGAGCTTCACAGGTTGCCACTGGAGTCCTTTCCATTCTTCCATGATGACATCACGGAGCTGGCGGATGTTAGAGACCTTGCGCTCCTCCACCTTCCATTTGAGGATGCCCCACAGATGCTCAATAGGGTTTAGGTCTGGAGACATGCTTGGCCAGTCCATCACCTTTACCCTCAGCTTCTTTAGCAAGGCAGTGGTCATTTTGGAGTTGTGTTTGGGGTCGTTATGTTGGAATACTGCCCTGCGGCCCAGTCTCTGAAGGGAGGGGATCATGCTCTGCTTTAGTATGTCACAGTACATGTTGGCATTTATGGTTCCCTCAATGAACTGTAGCTCCCCAGTGCCAGCAGCACTCATGCAGCCTCAGACCATGACACTCCCACCCCCATGCTTGACTGTAGGCAAGGGGTGTACTTACTTTTGTGAAATACTGTATATATATATATTATTTTATAATATTAGATATTTTTTTATATTTTTATTATATATAATATACATATCTAACTAGATCATATAACTATAGACATTTCATTAAAATTAGGTGCTCCAGCTGGATTCACCTACAGATGACAAAATATCACAAATACTTGTGTATTATAATATAAATATATTCATCATATAAAATGTGAAAATTCAAAAATCTGAAATACTAACTATTAATTTTTTTTCTTCCATTTTTGTTTCATTCTCCCCCCTCCCCCCCCCCCCCCCTCTCTATTTTTCAGGTCATTCTTTATGAAAGAATTTCGAAATTCGTAAGTTGGAAAATTCGTAAAGTGCATTTTTATTTTTTTTTTTTAACACTGATCAATGTATGGGTATCACTGGTCACCAAAATTTGTTATTTAGGGCCAGATTTGTCCGCCACAATGTCCCAGTCCCACAAAAAATTGCAGATCACCGCCATTACTAGTAAAAATAAAATAAAAGTCCCTAAATACATTCCGTAGTTTGTAGACGCGATAACTTTTGCGCAAACCAATCGATAAATGCTTAGTGTTTTTTTTTTTTTTTTTTTTTAACCAAAAATATGTAGCAGAATACATATTGGCCTAAACTGATGAAGAAATTAGTTTTTTTTACATTTTTTTTTAATATGTATTATAGCAGAAAATAAAAAATATTTTTTCTTTTTTTTTTTCTTTTTTCTTTTTTCTCCACGATTACTAGTAAAATAAATGAATCAAAAAAACCCTATCATCAATACCTATCCCGTAGTTTGTAAACGCAACAACTTTTGCAAAAACCAAGCAATATATACGCTTATTTGGATTTTTTTTACCAAAAATATGTAGCAGAATATATATTGGGCTAAATGATGAAGAAATTCGTTTTTTTTACTTTTTTTGGGGGGGAATATTTATTATAGCAGAAAGTAAAAAATATATATATTTTTTTTTTTTAAATTGTCACTCTTTTTTTTGTTTATAGCACAAAAAGTAAAAATGTCACAGTCCCACTAAAAATCACAGATCTCCGCCTTTAATAGTAAAAGAAGAATTATAGTACAAAAAATAAAAACCGCAAAGGTGATCAAATACCATTAAAATAAAGCTCTATTTGTGGGGGGGAAAAAAGGACGTCAATTTTGTTAGGGTACAACGTCGCACAACCGCGCAATTGTCAGTGGAAGCAACGCAGTGCCATATCGTGAAAAATGGCCCAGTCAGGAATGTGGGGGTAAAATCCGAAGTTGTTAAAGTGGTTGTAAACTAAGGCTTAGATTAAGGCTTACCTGTAGGTCCAAGAAATATCTCCTAAACCTACACGGTTTAGGAGATATTTGCCGAAAGACAGGCACCGCTGTCTACGGCGATATGCCACGAGTGGCGGCTCCCGTGCGCATGTGCGGGAGTAAACATCATCGCGGCTTCGCCGAACGACAGTGGTGGAGCAGCGAGACCCACCAAGCAGATATATGCTCTAGACTACAGGGGACAGCGGTGACTTTGCTGGCTTCTGTGTCAGGTAAGTGACACATAATGGACTACTATGCGATGCATAGTAGTCCATTATGCTTTACCTTTGCAGGGAATCAAAGAGGAAGTAAACCCATCAGGGTTTACTTCCTCTTTAAAGGATGCCTAATCTTGCCTTCAGCTAATGATCGAATCTTATATTCCCATCAGTTCATCTCTTTTACTGTGAATTTGCATGTTTGCCTTGAAGGTGTAAGAGGATCTAGAACCTGTAGGCCCTTTATCTCAATATCCAATCCCACATAAGTTCTCCTTATGAAGGCCATAAAGACTTTAAGCCTTTTTGTAGCGTTGTCTTCCCCATTGTCCCATGACATGGTGGTCTTACTGGATCTCTCCCACAACTCAGCCATTTTTTAATGATGGATCGTTTGAGGAGATGAATGAATGAAATACTTGTATAGCGCACAATGCGAACTGAATCGCCTCTAGTCGCTGAGATCCATCATCAGCCATTGAATTTTACTGTGAATTTGTCTTGAAGGCGTAAGAGGATCTAGAACCTGTAGGCGGCCCTTTATCTCAATATCCATGCCGCATTGTGAAACTATACATACATAGTGTCAGGCAGATGTGTTCCTCCGATACCTCCTAAATATCAATCTGGTGTTACACAACTGACAGATTTAATGTAGGTGATAGAGAGCTCAGGAGAAACATTCAAGGATTACTCTCTGGGGTTTTGTTGCATAAATATGGAAAAAACGCTCACTGAGCTCCTGAAATAAGGAATGCCAGCAATGTACAGACTGATACATATATCTGTCAATTATACTACTTCTATAGCATGTCTTCATTCTCCAAGAACTCCTATTATGCCTCATCTCCAACAACTTCTATAGCATGTCTCCAGCCTATAGTATTTCCTTAGTCTCCACCAACTCCTATATTATGCCCCCAGTCTCCAACAACTTCTATAGTAGGTCCCCAGTCTCTAACAATTCCTATAGCATGTCCCCAGCCTATAGCATATCTCCAGTCTCCAACAACTCAAATAGCATATCTCCAATCTACAACTTTTATAGCAGGTCTTCATTCTTCAAAAACTCCTATAACATATCCCATCTCCAACAACGTCTATAGCATGTCCTTGGTCTCCACCAACTCCTATATCATGTCCCCAATCTCCATATCTCCAACAACTTATATAGCATGTCCACAGTCTCCAAAAACCCCTATAACATGTCCCGTCTCCAACAATTCCTATAGCGTGTTCCCAGCCTATAGCATATCTCCAGTTTACAACTCCTATAACACGTCCCATCTCCAACAACTTCTATAGCATGTCTCCAGCCTATAGCATTTCCTCAGTCTCCAACAAATCCTCTAGCATGTCCCCATCAACTCCTGCAGCATGTCCCCATCAACTCCTGCAGCATGTCCCCATCAACTCCTGCAGCATGTCCCCATCAACTCCTGCAGCATGTCCCCATCAACTCCTGCAGCATGTCCCCATCAACTCCTGCAGCATGTCCCCATCAACTCCTGCAGCATGTCCCCATCAACTCCTGCAGCATGTCCCCATCAACTCCTGCAGCATGTCCCCATCAACTCCTGCAGCATGTCCCCATCAACTCCTGCAGCATGTCCCCATCAACTCCTGCAGCATGTCCCCATCAACTCCTGCAGCATGTCCCCATCAACTCCTGCAGCATGTCCCCATCAACTCCTACAGCATGTCCCCATCAACTCCTACAGCATGTCCCCATCAACTCCTACAGCATGTCCCCAGTCTCGAACATTGTCTATAGCATGTCCCCAGTCTCGAACATTGTCTATAGCATGTCCCCAGTCTCGAACATTGTCTATAGCATGTCCCCAGTCTCGAACATTGTCTATAGCATGTCCCCAGTCTCGAACATTGTCTATAGCATGTCCCCAGTCTCGAACATTGTCTATAGCATGTCCCCAGTCTCGAACATTGTTTATAGCATGTCCCTAGTTTCCAACGACTCCTATATCATATCCCCACTCCAAAAATTCCTATAGCATGTCTCCAACATTGTTTATAGCATGTCCCCAGTCTTGGACCATCTCCTGCTGCATGTCAGAAGATATCAGGGGATGTCAGGGGCCGCGCGTGAGGGCCGCCCCCCCCCCCCCCCCCCGTAGGTTGACCACCACTGGTTAGATCCATGTTCTGCATGTTTTGAAAATAGCATTCCACCTTCTTCCACCGCCCCTGCAAGTGCCAAGGATTTTTTTTTTTTTTACTGTTTAAAGCTGCTGGATTGCTAAAGAGCTTGTATGACAGGAAACAACTGTTTGATATGATAAAGACGTTTGTTCCATAGCTTACGGATGGTGCAGTTTCTGCCATAATAGCCAGTGAGGGTGCAGTCACATTCGTATTTGTCCAGGTCGAATCTCACGCACACACCTTTGTGCTGGCATGGGAAGTAGCAGCATGGGTTCACTGAAACGAGAAAAAGACCTGATGAAGGGTTGGTTAAAGAGCAGAAGAAGAACAATACATTATAGTCTGAAAAACATCATTATTTGTAAGGAAAAACAAAATTAAAAAGACATTCTACCCTTGGAAGAAAAAAAAAAAAAATGAAAAAATACCCCTAAATTGAAAAAAAATAAAAGTGCATTTATTCATTTTTTTGCATTGGAGCCTTCAAGGCATTTTGGTGGACTGTTGGTGGACTGTCGGTACAATGCTCAGACTCCTGCAGATTATTCCTCCAGCCCGGGTCTGTACAGAGACAAGGGCTTTCCATTGTGGAGCTAAAGGAAGTGTCTATGGACTACGTGTGCGAGGACATCTTCATTAAGATCTCTACACTGACCAGCAAGAGAACACAGGGCAGGGGTACAGAGAAGGTTGACCATAGATGGGGAACACTGACCACCAATGCTATGCGGAAAAACATCAGTGACCATCAAAAGTTATGGGATACCAACCACTGACACACACCTGTATTTAAAGGGACACTCACCACTGACCGCCTCCATAAGGGGGCACTCACCATTGACCATCAACTATAGGAGGGCACACACCACTGACCTCCACTAGAAGGGGGCATTCACTACTGAACACCAATATTTAAAGGAACACTAACCACCACAAGGGGGTGCTCATTACCATAAAGGGGCACTCATTACTGATCACCAATATTTAAAGGAAAGCACCACCATAAGGGGGCACACACCACTGACCTCCACTGAAAGAGGGCATTCACTACTGAACACCAATATTTAAAGGAACACTAACCACCACAAGGGGGTGCTCACCACTGATCACCAATATTTAAAAGGAAAGCACCACCATAAGGGGGCACTCACCACCGATCACCAACATTTAAAGAGGCACTCACCACTGACTACCACCATAAGCGGCCATTCACCACTGACCACCAATATTTAAAAGGAACACACCACCATAAGGGGCTATTCACCACTGATCATTAATATTTAAACATTTACCACTGACAAACATCATAAAAAGGCACTCAACACTGATTTCCGCTGATGAAGTCCAGTTTAGGATGATACGCATACGGGAGGACCCTGGAATGTCACTGCAACCACCTTATTGCACTTTTACCTTATGGAATGTTCTGTCCATGTTTCAAACCAGCACTAGGCTCTAGTGCTCTGTATGTGAGTACCTATTCATTTTAATAAATTCTGTGTTTTATGCATATGGTCTGCACTATATATATTTTTTCTGATTTTATGAAATATGAGTTACCATAGATGATACTACAACGTCAATCATGAAGCCGAGTTCCATCTATCTGGGCCATTGCAATCCTGATGTGGGTCCACTGGAAGTGGCAAATGTCTGCTTGACCTATCTGTTAAATCAGGGGTCTATACCTTGAGGCGAGTGGCTGGGCTGTCTGGTGGTGGAATCACCGAGTCTGTTGACACTTTAGAGATATCTACGTGTGCCTGTATCACAGAGGAATTCATCACGGCTGTTCTTTGCTATCTAAGCTTTCTTTCTATAAAAACGTTTTATTTTGTCTCTCATTTACTGAGGAATCTTATGAGGCTAATTTAGCGCTGCACTATTCCTGTTATGTGCTTTTGAGGTTTGTTATATTAGCCTTCAGTGTCCAGCAACTGTGTTATTTCTTTTTGAAGAAATGACTTCATTTTCTATATTGATCACCAATATTTAAAAGGAACACACCACTAACCATGACCATAATGGGGCACTCACCACTGATCACGCATCTATTGAAATAGTGCTGCTACCCTAAAATAACCCTTAATGATAAGCAGGGTGAGATAGAGACTCACCACTGACCTCCACCATAAGGGGGCACTCACCACTGACCACCAACATTTAAAGGGGCACTCACTACTGAAAACCACCATAAGGGGCACACACCACTGACCACCAATATTTAAACACTCACCACCACTAGAAGGGGGGCACTCACCACCGATCACCACCACTAGAAGGGGGGCACTCACCACTGATCACAACATCTATTGAAATAGTGCTGCTATCTCAAAATAGCCCTTAATGATAAGCGGGATGAGACATCAACTCACCACTGACCTCCACCATAAGGGGGCACCCGCCACTGACCTCCATCATAAGGGGGCACCCGCCACTGACCTCCACCATAAGGGGGCACCCGCCACTGACCTCCACCATAAGGGGGCACCCGCCACTGACCTCCACCATAAGGGGGCACGCGCCACTGACCACCAACATTTAAAGGGGCACTCACTACTGAAAACCACCATAAGGGGCACACACCACTGACCACCAATATTTAAACACTCACCACCACTAGAAGGGGGGCACTCACCACCGATCACCACCACTAGAAGGGGGGCACTCACCACCACTAGAAGGGGGGCCCTCACCACTGATCACAACATCTATTGAAATAGTGCTGCCATCTCAAAATAGCCCTTAATGATAAGCGGGATGAGACATCAACTCGCCACTGACCTCCACCATAAGGGGGCACGCGCCACTGACCTCCACCATAAAGGGGCACGCGCCACTAATCACCAACATTTAAACATGGCACACACTGCTGACCAAAAACAAAACAAGAAAGGAAGCATTTGAATACCCAATATTCTGAGGCGGGCTGCAAGACTTTTTTGCCACCACCTTGTAAAACTGTCGGTATCACACTGAGGATCCAGACACCAGAGCGCAGGAGAAGTTGTACTGATCACCAATATTTAAATGAACACACCACTAACCACGACCATAATGGGGAACTCATCACTGATCACGCATCTATTGAAATAGTGCTGCTACCCCAAAATAGCCCTTAATGATAACAGGATGAGATAGAGACTCACCACTAACCTCCACCATAAGTGAGCACTCACCACTGACCACCAACATTTAAACATGGCACACACAACTGATCACCAATATTTAAAAAGGAACACTCGCCACTGATCATCAACATTTAAAGAGGACACACACTCCTGACCACCACCATAAGGGGGCATTTATCACTGATCACCAATATTTAAAGGAACACACCACTAACTACCACCATAAGTTGGCACTCACCACTAATCACAAAAGGAACACTCACCACTGATCACCACCATAAGGGGGCATTCATCACTGATCTCCAAAATTTAAAGGAACACACCACTAACCACCATAAGGGGGCACGCACCACTAATCCTAAAAAGGAACACTCACCACTGATCACCACCATAAGGGGGGGATTTATCACCAATATTTAAAGGAACACACCAATAACCATGACCATAAGGGGGCACTCACCACTAGGGATGAGCTTTCAGTTCAGCAAACAATTTGGGCTGTTCGTGGCAAATTCGAAAAGCCGGAACACCCTGTACAAGTCTATGGGAGAAATCTAAAGTGCTAATTTTAAAGGCTAATATGCAAGTTACTGTCCTAAAAAGTCTTTGGGGACCCGGGTCCTGCCCCAGGGGACATGGATCAATGCAAAAAAAGTTTTAAAAACTGATGACGTTTTTCAGGAGCAGCGATTTTAATTTTTCATTTCGCAAGGAAAAAAAGTCCATTGTCGGCTCCCGTAATACAGAGAACACTCAATGAGCGTTCTCTGTATTAGCCGACAATTCATTCATTGATAAAAAAAAAAAAAAAAAGTGTGGGGGTTCCCCTAAATTCAATTACCAGGCCCTTCAGGTCTGGTATGTATATTAAGGGGAACCCCGTGTCAAATAAAAAAAAAAAAAAAAAACACACACGACGTGGGGATCCCCCTAAATATCCATACCAGACCCTTCAGGTCTGGTATGGATATTAAGGGGAACCTCACATCAAATAAAAAAAATAAATAAAAAAAAAAAAAAAAAATTGACGTGGGGGTCCCCCTAAAAATCCGAGCACGCAACCTGGCCCCTGGCGCAGGA